>NC_069500.1:426644167-426946667 GCF_027579735.1 Bombina bombina | reverse complement strand
ATATATATATATATATATATATATATATATATATATATATATATATATACACATATATATATATACATATATATATATATATATATATATATATACTGGCATCCACCCCAAGTGAACCTTGGGGAATCAGGTTTACAAGTGGGGATTTGCCCCTCTTGAAACCCCCCCAAGCAGAGGCAAAAAATATAGTAAAGATGTGTGAATTACAGTGCATCGTATATATGTTTGATGCGGTAACTTGATGCACTCATGTTACATCAAACTTTACCCACAGCCGCTAAGGTAATGTCAGGTTTACCCAGGAAATGCTAGGATTACCCAATTTCTTACTTTCCCGGTGTGTGTGTGTGTGTGTGTGTGTGTGTGTATATCAGGGGAGATTAGATAAGCCTGTGCACCCTTCATTTTCCCAGTTTGCTGGATTGTGAGCCTGCATTGTGTGGCTGTTTAGGGACCCAGGTTTTTGGAAGAGACCTTGACGTGGTACCTGGCCTTGTCCCATTTGGCCAGATGCGGTAACTAACACTTCCATTTTTACCTTAGTTGTGAGCTTGTAAGCGAGTGCTGGACTTTCTGTGTGTTATATTTCTTTGTTTTGTAATTTTCCCTTTTGGTACTTGCACCCAGACCTGTCTGGGGTTGACTGCCTGTGACTCTGTTGACAGTGCAGTGTGCACCCAGGGCTGTGCATGTTACAGGGTCATGGGATGTGTACCTGGTCCAGCCAGAGAGTACTGTCCCCTTCCATGTTTGAGAGATAGAGAATATATATTCCTGTAAGTAGGAATTACATTCATTGGATTTATTGTTCCACATTTATAGTAACAGATTGTACATTTATCAATCTTGGGACCTGCAACTCCTACCTTCTGCTTTGACAAGCAATAAACTCATTTGCATATATATTTTATTGTTCTCTGGGAATGTTTTTGTTTCTATTGTCATCTGCTCTAATTCATATTGTTGATAATTGCTGCTCTTTGGTAACACACTAATAGTGCCATTTTGGCCTTTTGCATCAGGTACAGCCTCTACCAGCTCTATCCCACCCCTTTACTAAACATTGTACCCTTGCTTGATGTAGCAGGATAAGGGATCCTTCTATACCCAGCTTAGGGATTCAGCTGCAGGTTTTGACTGTCTCTTTTGCTTTTATATTAGTGTATGCTTACTCTCACTATAGTGTAGAAGCGCCCGTTAGCCTTTTCTTAACTATATATATATTAAAATACATGTGCATTCGGGATCCTTCATTAGGATCTGAATGCAGAAGGCAGCATTTGGCTGTTTTCGGAGCCAGATTTATTCTTGTGAAAGTATAAAACACTAGTCTGGTGCGTGATTTTGCAAGTTATTGTTCACGTTCTCCTGACTATTTTTGGGGGGACAGCAGCTTATGAAGTTCTTTAGGGGGTGCTCCATCATGTGTCCAGTTTTTGTCTATCCCTCCTAAAAGCTTAGTCTATTTAAAAAGATTGGTGTTTAAAAGAGCATTAAAGGGACACTAAATGCATGCAAGATAGAATGATGCATTCAAAGAAAAGATTTGTCTGAGAATAACATGTAGTTTAGCTGTTTAAATATTGACAATATAAGTGTAAAGTTTTAGTGTCTATAAAACAATGGGAGCAGCCATGTTGTAACTTAGGTTACCTTCTCTGCTGTGGCCAATTAGAGACAGTTATAAATAGGTCACTAGAGTGTGTAGCCAATGGCTGTGTGGTATATAACAGTGCTCTGCACTTCCATTTCTAACAGGAACTGAAAAGCTCACAATTTCACAGTGGAATTAAAGGAAAAGGGGACATAATAAATAATGAAAATATATTGCAGAATTGTTCTCATATATACAGTTTATCATTTAATATTGCCATCTCAAAGTGTTTAATGTCCCTTTAATAGCTATTTTGTACAGAGAAATAAATCTAAATGAGTAATTTCAAATAGATTTTCTATGCAACTGGTATAAAATGTGTGCTAGTGAGGGATGAACTGTGGAGTCACTTGTGCAATTGGCGCCGACAAGGGACCCACAGCACAAGCATTTAGTATCTTCCTGTCATCTTTGCGCTATGTAAGAACGAATGAACTTAACATGTCAATGCACAGATGGTTTATTAGAAGTGTGCATACTAATGGAAGAAAGCATACTTAAAGGGACATGAAACCCAAATTCTCTCTTTCATGATTTAGAAAGAACATGCAATTGTAAACAACTTTCTAATTTACTTCTATTATCTAATTTGCTTCATTATCTTGACATCCTTTGCTAAAAAGCATATCCAGATAGGCTTAGTAGCTGCTGATTGGTGGCTGCACATAGATGCTTCATTTGATTGGCTCACCCATGTACATTGCTATTTCTTCAACAAAGTATAGCTAAAGAATGAAGGAAATTAGATAATATACATTGGAATGTTGTTCAAAATTATATTCTCTACCTGAATCATGAAAGAAAAAGGTTTAGGTTTAGTGTCCCTTTAATTATAATATCCATAATAAATTATAATTGATCATTCCTATTGGAGGGAGAGAAAAAAAATCACAGAGGGCTGTCATTGATGAAGATATTGCAGTAAATAAACAGATTAATATCTTAACGTCTGCAAAAAAAAGATTTTAAGCAATTGTGAATGTGGAATATGTGCTGAATTAGTAAAATGATTTCTTGAGAATCTTTTTAGGCAATATTTGACGGTCCTTTAAAGGGAAAGCAATTTTACAGTACACTGTCCCTTTAAACATTTCTCCAAAAAAAAAAAAATTGAAAAAATGTATTTCTCTCGCCAGGCATGTGAAGGCGTGTCCCTGCCAACAATTCGCTGTATGAATTATCCATAACCGCTAGTTAGCAATGAATACTTAGGTATGCAGCAAGCATTTCCTCCTAGTTTCAGTCTGCTGCTTTTCGCAAAACAATATTTATAGACACAGAATTACTATAACGTGTAATCAGTGGCTATTTACAATCTATAATTCTAGTTAATATAGTAACTGTGTCATTTCTCTAAAAATGTATACTTGTAGTTAAAGGGCTGAAAGAAACAATCGATGGTATACTCTGCGTTCTGGCACCTTTTTATAACAGACCCTGGATATAATCCAGATATGAACCTTTCTAAACCTCCGTACTCCATACCACTCACATTTGGCTTACTAGCTTCTGCCTAAAAGGCGCGCTCCGCCAGTCACTATCAGGCCCAGTCACGTCCATCTTCGCTCCGTCGCTGCTGCCCGTAGCCCACAAGGAAACAGTTCTGGCGGAAGTGTCTAGGGAACAAAGTAGTCTGGGAAATGTAGTTCTTAGATGTAAGAAATAATCACCGACTGCCTTTTTGCGAGCTGTGTATTACGTCTCCGTAAATTATTGATATGATGCTGAAGTTTGGAAAACCGTGGAGTAGAGAAATAATATTATATATTCATATTAAGTGAAGGAGAAAACGACTGCTATAGAAAATGTTTCGGTAGATGTCAACACCTAGCAGAAACGTTGTAAAAAGTATACACACAACACTCAGACCATATATTTATTTAGTCTTGCTAGTTTATTTGCAGCAGAAATGTTTGTATAAATCGTTTAACAATTATACTTTGGGCTGGATAAATGGAGCCCTTTAAGGGACACGAATGTCAATAGCATTATGAGGTTCCAAATTCCATGACAGGTTTTAACATTTTATTACAGATTGATGATGTGTTCTTCCCAGACCCAATTCAGGACACATCATAAATGAGAAGATAATACAAAAAAGAGGGAGAGGAGACAGAGAGAGGGAGAAAGAAAACAGTGAAAAGGAGGGAGAGGGCACTGGGGTTTAACATAAGAGTGTGATTTTTTATAATATAAATTAGACAATGGGCCAGATTTATCAAAATCAGGCGGACAGGGGCGTCACGTATATCTTCTCCCCTGTCTGCCCCTGCATCTTTCCCTGTATTTAAAGTGAAGGTCCATTTTGATGAATTAGTGCCCGATTTTTAATAAACCTATTAAAAACAAGGGCACTTTAATTCATCATTAATTCATTGACATTTCACTGTTTTCTTCAAAAACGTACCTTTTAATCCTGGCGGCTGCCCCAGCACTTCTTTCGCCCGTCGCAAGCCATCTTCGCGGGTCCAAAATGACGAATCCGGCTTCCTTCAAGCACAGCGTTGCATCAGGCCATGATCCCCCGGGGGGGAAGCGGTAATAGGAGGAAGCCTGAATCGTCATTTCTGACGTCTGCAGAGGGTTCCGATGGCCGAGGAATTGCTGGAGCAGCATTCATCTAAATGGACCTTCACTTTAACATTGCACACTATGGCTAGTGTGCAATGCCATCCCCTGCTCATGCAAAAGCATGGGTTGCCAATCTCCCCAGCCTGAAAAGACAGGGGAATGAGAAACACCACAGAAGAGGTGTCAAAGTAGGTTAAGAAGCAGTGGTCTAATGACCGCAGCTTCTTAACTCTTCAAATGCAAGTTCGCTCATACAAGCCTGCAGCCAGAAATGATAAATCTGGCCCAATGTGATGGATCACCCTGCAGCATATACCTCTGAGAGTCTGAGTCCAAGGCAGTTCTAATGCTATGTGGAGCTCCACTGCTGCTCACTACCTCATTATTGCGCTCTGTAACACTACTCCTGGTTAGTATATAAAGTGATGGACGTGATCCTGATTAGGAGACAAAACTCACAGTAAAACTGGGAAATTACAATATAATATAAATATCATATAAAACATTTAATACAAATACAGGTAGAAATCCCTTTATCCAAACTGTTTGGGAGCATAAAAGGTTTGAATTTCAGGATAGTTTGGATTTTGGAATATTTGCATCTGTAAAATGGGATAGTTTGGAGAGGGGATGGAACCAAGTGTAAATAACTATATCTTATATCATTTGGGCAATACGTACATATCATAATACAACTTATAATTACAACCTAAAGGTAGTTTTATATAATTTTCAATACTTTTGTATACATAATACCCTCAGAAAGATCGTACAGTATTGTAATAAAAAAGTAATAGTTGTTGTTTTAAGTAAATATAGACTACTATTTTTATTTTAGAACAAAAACAGACACAGGCAGAAAAAAATTATAACTTACAGGCAGGGAAAATAGTAAATTTAATTTTTTTAATTTTTTTTTAAATATTCATTAAAACGTTTGGATTTTAGAATAAGTTTAGATTTTGGAATTCAGGATTTAAGGATTTGTACCTGTAATTCAAAATAAATATTTTATTTATAAATAACTTATAGTTTGCACACTCTAATAAAAGCCTAAGGCCTAGATTTAGAGTTTGGCGGTAGCCGTCAAAACCAGCGTTAGAGGCTCCTAACGCTGGTTTTAGGCTACCGCCGGTATTTGGAGTCACTCAAAATAGGGTCTAACGCTCACTTTTCAGCCGCGACTTTTCCATACCGCAGATCCCCCTACGCCATTTGCGTATCCTATCTTTTCAATGGGATCTTTCTAACTCCGGTATTTAGAGTCGTTTCTGAAGTGAGCGTTAGACATCTAACGACAAAACTTCAGCCGCAGGAAAATAGCAGGAGTTAAGAGCTTTCTGGGCTAACGCCAGTTTATAAAGCTCTTAACTACTGTGCTCTAAAGTACACTAACACCCATAAACTACCTATGTACCCCTAAACCGAGGTCCCCCCACATCGCCGACACTCGATTAAATTTTTTTAACCCCTAATCTGCCGACCGCCACCTACGTTATACTTATGTACCCCTAATCTGCTGCCCCTAACCCCGCCGACCCCTGTATTATATTTATTAACCCCTAACCTGCCCCCCACAACGTCGCCGCCAGCTACTTACAATAATTAACCCCTAATCTGCCGACCGCAAAGCGCCGCCACCTACGTTATCCTTATGTACCCCTAATCTGCTGCCCCTAACACCGCCGACCCCTATATTATATTTATTAACCCCTAATCTGCCCCCCTCAACGTCGCCGACACATAACTACACTTATTAACCCCTAATCTGCCGAGCGGACCTGAGCGCTACTATAATAAAGTTATTAACCCCTAATCCGCCTCACTAACCCTATCATAAATAGTATTAACCCCTAATCTGCCCTCCCTAACATCGCCGACACCTAACTTCAATTATTAACCCCTAATCTGCCGAACGAATCTCGCCGCTATTCTAATAAATGTATTAACCCCTAAAGCTAAGTCTAACCCTAACACCCCCCTAAGTTAAATATAATTTAAATCTAACGAAATTAATTAACTCTTATTAAATAAATTATTCCTATTTAAAGCTAAATACTTACCTGTAAAATAAACCATAATATAGCTACAATATAAATTATAATTACATTGTAGCTATTTTAGGATTAATATTTATTTTACAGGCAACTTTGTAATTATTTTAACCAGGTACAATAGCTATTAAATAGTTAAGAACTATTTAATAGTTACCTAGTTAAAATAATAACAAAATTACCTGTAAAATAAGTCCTAACCTAAGTTATAATTAAACCTAACACTACCCTATCAATAAATTAATTAAATAAAATACCTACAATTACCTACAATAAAACCTAACACTACACTATCAATAAATAAATTAAATACAATTTCTACAAATAACTACAATTACATAAACTAACTAAAGTACAAAAAATAAAAAAGAACTAAGTTACAAAAAATAAAAAAATATTTACAAACATAAGAAAAATATTACAACAATTTTAAACTAATTACACCTACTCTAAGCCCCCTAATAAAATAACAAAGACCCCCAAAATAAAAAAATTCCCTACCCTATTCTAAATTAATAAATTTAAAAGCTCTTTTACCTTACCAGCCCTGAACAGGGCCCTTTGCGGGGCATGCCCCAAGAAAATCAGCTCTTTTGCCTGTAAAAAAAAACATACAATACCCCCCCCAACATTACAACCCACCACCCACATACCCCTAATCTAACCCAAACCCCCCTTAAATAAACCTAACACTAAGCCCCTGAAGATCTTCCTACCTTGTCTTCACCTCAACAGGTATCACCGATCCGTCCTGGCATCCGGTGCTGAAGAGGTCCAGAAGAGGCTTCAAAGTCTTCCTCCTATCCGGCAAGAAGAGGACATCCAGACCGGCAAACATCTTCATCCAAGCTGCATCTTCGATCTTCTTCCATCCGGTGCGGAGCGGGTCCATGTTGAAGCATCCGACGCGGATCCATTCTCTTCTTCCGGCGTCTCCCGACGAATGACGGTTCCTTTAAGGGACGTCATCCAAGATGGCGTCCCTCGAATTCCGATTGGCTGATAGGATTCTATCAGCCAATCGGAATTAAGGTAGGAATATTCTGATTGGCTGATGGAATCAGCCAATCAGAATCAAGTTCAATCCGATTGGCTGATCCAATCAGCCAATCAGATTGAGCTCGCATTCTATTGGCTGTTCCGATCAGCCAATAGAATGCGAACTCAATCTGATTGGCTGATTGGATCAGCCAATCGGATTGAACTTGATTCTGATTGGCTGATTCCATCAGCCAATCAGAATATTCCTACCTTAATTCCGATTGGCTGATAGAATCCTATCAGCCAATCGGAATTCGAGGGACGCCATCTTGGATGACGTCCCTTAAAGGAACCGTCATTCGTCGGGAGACGCCGGAAGAAGAGGATGGATCCGCGTCAGATGCTTCAACATGGACCCGCTCCGCACCGGATGGAAGAAGATCGAAGATGCAGCTTGGATGAAGATGTTTGCCGGTCCGGATGTCCTCTTCTTGCCAGATAGGAGGAAGACTTTGGAGCCTCTTCTGGACCTCTTCAGCACCGGATGCCAGGACGGATCGGTGATACCTGTTGAGGTGAAGACAAGGTAGGAAGATCTTCAGGGGCTTAGTGTTAGGTTTATTTAAGGGGGGTTTGGGTTAGATTAGGGGTATGTGGGTGGTGGGTTGTAATTTTGGGGGGGGGGGTATTGTATGTTTTTTTTTACAGGCAAAAGAGCTGATTTTCTTGGGGCATGCCCCGCAAAGGGCCCTGTTCAGGGCTGGTAAGGTAAAAGAGCTTTTAAATTTATTAATTTAGAATAGGGTAGGGATTTTTTTTTATTTTGGGGGTCTTTGTTATTTTATTAGGGGGCTTAGAGTAGGTGTAATTAGTTTACAATTGTTGTAATATTTTTCTTATGTTTGTAAATATTTTTTTATTTTTTGTAACTTAGTTCTTTTTTATTTTTTGTACTTTAGTTAGTTTATGTAATTGTAGTTATTTGTAGAAATTGTATTTAATTTATTTATTGATAGTGTAGTGTTAGGTTTTATTGTAGGTAATTGTAGGTATTTTATTTAATTAATTTATTGATAGGGTAGTGTTAGGTTTAATTATAACTTAGGTTAGGACTTATTTTACAGGTAATTTTGTTATTATTTTAACTAGGTAACTATTAAATAGTTCTTAACTATTTAATAGCTATTGTACCTGGTTAAAATAATTACAAAGTTGGCTGTAAAATAAATATTAATCCTAAAATAGCTACAATGTAATTATAATTTATATTGTAGCTATATTATGGTTTATTTTACAGGTAAGTATTTAGCTTTAAATAGGAATAATTTATTTAATAAGAGTTAATTAATTTCGTTAGATTTAAATTATATTTAACTTAGGGGGGTGTTAGTGTTAGGGTTAGACTTAGCTTTAGGGGTTAATACATTTATTAGAATAGCGGCGAGATTCGTTCGGCAGATTAGGGGTTAATAATTGAAGTTAGGTGTCGGCGATGTTAGGGAGGGCAGATTAGGGGTTAATACTATTTATGATAGGGTTAGTGAGGCGGATTAGGGGTTAATAACTTTATTATAGTAGCGCTCAGGTCCGCTCGGCAGATTAGGGGTTAATAAGTGTAGTTAGGTGTCGGGGACATTGAGGGGGGCAGATTAGGGGTTAATAAATATAATATAGGGGTCGGCGGTGTTAGGGGCAGCAGATTAGGGGTACATAGGGATAACGTAGGTTGCGGCGGTGTACGGAGCGGCAGATTAGGGGTTAATAATAATATGCAGGGGTCAGCGATAGCGGGGGCGGCAGATTAGGGGTTAATAAGTGTAAGGTTAGGGGTGTTTAGACTCGGGGTACATGTTAGAGTGTTAGGTGCAGACGTAGGAAGTGTTTCCCCATAGGAAACAATGGGGCTGCGTTAGGAGCTGAACGCTGCTTTTTTGCAGGTGTTAGGTTTTTTTTCAGCTCAAACAGCCCCATTGTTTCCTATGGGAGAATCGTGGACGAGCACGTTTTTGAGGCTGTCCACGTCCGTAAGCAACTCTGGTATCGAGAGTTGCATTTGCGGTAAAAATGCTCTACGCTCCTTTTTTGGAGCCTAACGCAGCATTTTTTTGAACTCTCGATACCAGAGTTAATTTTATGGTGCGGCCAGAAAAAAGCCCGCGTAGCGTTAGCCCATCTACCGCCAAACTCCAAATCTAGGCCTAAATATGTAAAAAAATAAATCAGATATTAAAATACTACTGAATAAAATACTGTGAATAATTTATATGACCTTTGGGTACTGTATATGAGAGTACAAATCTATTCATTAAAGTGTGTATTCGAAAGGGAAAATTTTACAAGAACATAAAAGAATGAAGCTGAATCTACAAAGTACCTTTGACCCTTAGGTCTGAAACTCTGTTAAGAGGTATTATCCTCCCTACCGTGATGTGTCCACGGATACCCAGCTCTTCTTGTTGTTCTAAAGTCCCAAATAATGAGTAGCACTCTCTCCTAGATGCTGCAGGTATGGGTGGCCCCCTGGGAAAGCAGACTACTTTTCCTCCTGAGTCCTCCCTTTTTGTATTTAGCTTGGGAAGTAGCTAGGCCAACCCCCTAGCAAATTTGTCATTTAAAAATAAAACTTGAATCTACACCTTTATTGCACCAGCGGATTATTGTACAGTTATGAGGATCATTCTGTACACTGGAGCAAAATTTGGGGCAGAGGCAAGAAAATCTGCCTAGACATATATTATGGAGCAAAATTTGGGGCAGAGGCCAGAAAATCTGGGACGTCTGGTCACCCTAGTTATATGCACAGTGAAAGGAGCATACTTGCCAGTCTGCCCTTGTGTTAACACAGATATCGGCACAACACATGCACTAATGCTGTAGCACCGATTTATAATTTGCATGTAAAAAAAAATAATGTTGCTGTATCTTATCACCTTGATTGAGGGATAGATTAATCATTGATTTAGAATTGATCAGAGGTACAAGGTTCACATATAGTGAAACTGTCCTCCCAAGATCACAAAGTGTGGAGCACTTTTTGTTCCCTGTATTTAGCATTGCACAGGTTTTAAAAAATATCAGTTTCAGGCTCAAATTAGCAAGCCTGTTGCCAATAGGGGCATTTTCATTTTAAAGAAGTAAACACTTTTAGATTTGTATATAAAATGTTAGTTATTCTTAATTAAACAACTTTGCAATATACTTTCATTATTCATTTTGCCCCCTTTTCATGCAATTTAGCTCTAAAAATGAAGGATTTTCTAATTCTCTGGACTTAAAGGACCACAGCAGCATTGAATCATTGCCAAATACACAATAAAAATAAAATGCAATAGCACTTACTTTGAATATGAAATGAGCTGTAGAATACTTTCTTACAAATTTCAGTTAATCCCATTTTACGTCCCCCTGTACCATGTGACTGCTATCAGCCAATCATGGAATGCATATACGTACATACTGTGTACTTTTACACAATCTCAGTAGGAACTGGAGCCTCAGAAGGCATGCATATAAAAAGAATGTGGACGTTTTGATAAAGGTATATTAAAACATTTTTGTTTTGGTTTTTAAATTACATGTTTTATTTGAATCATGAAACTTTAATTTTGACTTTAGTGCCCCTTAAAATGAGCTATGTTTACTTCTCAATGCTAACCATGCTACATACAGTATATGTCACTAATTGGTTTTGGCTGATAATAACTGCAAAGCATCTTTATACTAACAATATGACCATGGCTAGCTTAGTTGTCGGCAGACTAAAACCCAGATTGGCTACTCCAAATAAAACAAATGGTAGTTGGAGTTTTGCTATTGATAAACAATTGCAGCTGATATGTTATATCAGCATATTATTATTACATGACATTATTACATGACAACCAGAGCAGAATAAGATAAAATGTATTGGTCTAGAATGGAGATGCGCTCAAGGTCAATTATGGTGTAGGATGGTAAGTGTGATGACGAATGTTCAGGTGTTAGGGGAAAAAATAACAAAATTACTGGTCTTGTCGAAGAAAGGAGGGGGGAATGGAAGAAGGAAAAAGAAGAAAAAAAAGGGAGGAAAGTAGAGAGAAAGGAAATAGGAGAGGGAGTACTACATGGGGGATTTAATAGTGCAACTCCCATGTGTCAGGGGCTCTCTTTATTTATCTAATATTTTCCACTCATCCCAAGCCTGACAGTGTAGGTTTATTTTATTATTAAAGGGTTGGAAATTAATGCAAAATTGAACCTAACTAAACCACATTAATATAACAACTATTATATATTTTATCAAATCAAACTGTTTGTGGTGAAAAACGAAGCTTCTACATACAATGATTTTTATTTTAAAGTTATCATTAAAGGAGGGACAACGACCACCCACAGAAGGAGGCGTAGTTTATGTTAAACACAAAAAAAAGACAAAAAAATGGAGGGCGCTAGAAGCGGAGTGTTAGAAAGGACTTATTATAAATACTCATAAACTTGGAATCCGAAAACTGATAATTATAAAAAATATCATAATTTATTGTCTCTAAAAAAGTCACAATTGGTAACTCTCAGCAGGTTATAATAAATATCTTATGCAGATAATAGATTCTAGTCTATATAGATACAATGTATTGAAAAAGGAACACAATAAGGGCAGAATAATGTAACACAATAAGGGCGGATTAATGTTACACAATAGTGTGCTTAGATAGGTAAACCCCAATAAATGTTTATAGCTGTGAGATCTCCAAGGGATACATTATTAAAGGGACACTGTAACCAAAATTTTTCTTTCGTGATTCAGATTGATCATGAAATTTTAAGCAACTTTCTATTTTACTCCTACTATAAAATTTTCTTCATTCTCTTGGTATCTTTATTTGAAATTCAAGAATGTAAGTTTAGATGCCGGTCCATTTTTGGTGAACAACCTGGGTTGTCCTTGCTGATTGGTGGATACATTCATCCACCAATAAAAAAGTGCTGTCCAGAGTACTGAACACAAAAAAAGCTTAGATGCCTTCTTTTTCAAATAAAGATAGCAAGAGAACGAAGAAAAATTGATAATAGGAGTGAATTAGAAAGTTGCTTAAAATTGCATGCTCTTTCTGAATTACAAAAGAAAATTTTTGGGTTCAGTGTCCCTTTAAGCTAAACATCACATATATTACAATTGAGAATTCAAACTTAACTATAAACATGTACTAAAAATTGTGTAATACGCATATACTCTAAAAATGTATCGACAATGCCTATATAAAAATCCTAAAAAAATGTGTATTAGGCCTATCTGGCCTATAAAATAATGAAGCCTTAGAATATGACGCCTGATAAAAAAGCACTCTAAAACAAATACATAAACTAGAGATAAATGAGTGTATATAAGTTTCTGTCAGGACGTCTCCCAGAGCACCTATAAGCCAAGGTGACTAGTATGAGAAAGTTCCAAAGTATTATTTTTAATGGTAACTAATTCCGCAGAAACAGAGGATAGTCAAAAAAATTCTCAGTTCATAGATCACTTTTCCACAAATTTTGTATAGTGGGTACTTGATACTCAAAGCGTTAACAATAAGAGGTTAAATACCTTTGTCCAGTTTCTTCATGTATCAGTATCGCTCAATGAAAGATTAACGGTACACACCCTCCAGTTCCTCAGATACTTTGGAAGGGTTTTTACATGAGCTGTGCGATGTAATCTGCCTCCAGGGAGATTTGGGCGTCCTTCGTCCAATATGGATTTTGGCGTTCTGCTTCTGATGCGCGGTCACATGTGTGCACGTCACGTGGTCATCTCACACTTAAGTTACCTCGTCTCCCGTCTCTTCTATAATCTCACCTGCACTTAGTACACTATTGAAAGTCAAAAAGGAACCCCGAGGGGAACCGAGAACGGGTTGCGCTATAAAATGAAAGTATGTACCAACCATAAACCTTCGTGAAAACGGATGGTGCTGGATAAGTAATGTACGACCAAATGTACAGGCGGCAAAGCTCCTCTGATCCTCGGAGTGAAGATTTCTGTAAATTAGAAGTAGAAAAGAGGGCGCCACATAGCGTGATATTGTTGACTCAAAGCAATGAGGGTGAATAATAATATAGGCTTACCAAAAGGTTATGCACCGTATTGTAACCGGTGCTAGCAGGCAGACTAACACTCTCAGTGGTTAGCACACTGGGTGGCCTCAGGTATACTGCATACAGGGGATACTCTGCGTGGCTTAATTGGAACGTCTGTGCAGCTTGTGTGTCAAAGACTGCGGTAAGTAAAAGGGTCAAACACCTTTCCAGGAAGGATCAAATTAAAGTAAAAGACAACTTCCGTGTATTAAAAATGTAAATCTTTAATCAATAAGAATTGCTACGCATTTCTAGACCAATAACCGGTCTTTTCCTCAGGCATAAAAACAATGGATACAATTTACATAAATTCAGACCTTATATACAGGTAGCTTTAAAAGCGGAAGTTGTCATAGTTTCAGAAGAAAGCCAATCCTAGCTAAATTGACACTCTGAATTTTATCGATACTAATTGTACAAGGACACCTGTGTACTTCACTATTGTTAACAATATATATCAAAGCCTCGTAAGTATGTTTCTAAACAATTTTAAGTGTCCCATCAAGATCTGCTTAAATAAAATGATCCTAACTGTGTAAAATAATATGTAAATTAAAATTAATTTGAGTAAAATGTCGTGACATTTATAGTATAATGTGTGCTTTACCAAAAAAGAGATGAAACTGAACGTGTAAAGGTTATGTTGATCTATATGTAGCACAATGAAATCTGCTAGTAGCTTATGAACAATGTTTAATTTGACTGATGGGTGTATTTGTTGTTTCATATATTGTCAAGCAAAAATCACAGCAATCGCTTCTACCAAAGGCATATGTATATGAATATAAATGAGTATATAATGCATGTTACAAAACTAAAGTGTATGTTGGACGCAGACATGTAATGTTGTTTGATAATATATGATAACAGTTGTGTATGAATCGTGTAAAATGTAATATATAATTAGAAAGATCATATTGTATTCGGAAATCAGTTTGACAAAAAAATATTTGACCAAAGAACATAAATAAATAAAATAGACAAAACGAACCCCACGGCTGTAGAAACTGGTAAACAGAAGTTATGATGTGCGGAATTATTTAAGGACATACAAGTCCAATAAGATTATTTGCACTTTTATATATTAAAAACTGAATTCATCTAAAAGATGTTTGTACAATTTATGAATGTATGTGTATTTGTGTTGAAAGCAAAATATGTAATGCATAGATTATAACTTCTCGAATTGGCGTAAAAATATGGTATTGAAATGATAATAATAAAAAACATGTAAATTACCGATGTGTATGGGAAATTGATGTAAACTGAATCAAAGAGAAGACTTAATGTGCACTTGTTATTGATAGGCTGTATGTTTTTTTGTGTGTATGTGTGTGATGTTCAGCGTCTGCAATCAGCAGATGAAAAGAAGCTATTTTTAAAAATGTTATCTGATATTAGTTTTGTAATGCATACATTTTTTAACTCTCTGAAAAAAGGGAGTATATATGACCGTTGGGAAAATTGTTATAATATTCATTATTTAAGGAATTGATTTGTAAATTCTTATTACTATTTCTTGTGGCTCATGGATCTGAGAACAAGTTATCATATTTAAAGATATTAAAATGAATTTAATGTACCTAATGTATCCAGTGAAATCAAAAATAGTCCAAATGTAATATTTAAACATTTGTAATATCGGATGGAATTCTCCATCTCATCTAATATTGTTTTTTTGATGTATCATAATGACCATTATGAATTTATTTCAAAGTTTGTTCTTTGTAGAAATGATTCATGAATTCATGTTATTATTTTCTATATATTGTATATTTTATTTCTAAAAATTTTAATAAATTTTTGGCCCATGGATCTGAAAAAGGGGGGTTGTATTCCAATCTATTAAATGCCAATTTGATGTACCAAATGTGTCGTTTAAAATCTAAATATAATCTGATATCTTAATATTTATAATGTCAGATGAAATTATCCAATATTTAAAAATAATAAAGCTGAATATATAATGAATGAGTGTATATCTTTCATATGATAAATGGTTTTTCTGATCTGTGTGTTACCCAATGAAAACTACTATTACAATATTGAAAGTATTATTATTTTATATTTTATTGGACTATAAGATGTATTTATTGTTCAATATATTGTAAGAAAATGTCTACCATTTATATAATGTGCTGATATGTGATCAAAAATAGACCAAATATATGTAATAAGAATGTTCTTATTGTGCCATGTTAATTTCTATCATGTTTATGGATCTTAGTAAGGCTGTGATCTATCATTGGTCATAAATCCGATTGTTAATTGAATGCTGCTAAGTCTAGATTTGCATTTAGACCTTCGGGAAAAAGTGTTTTTAACTTAAAAATCCAAAAAGTTTATCGTTGTCTGAGTTTGTTAGTTCTATTGTAATCTGCTGACCTGGGGATAAAATCTATAGGAGTATATTTGAAAATATGTGGGTTACCTTGATGTTTGGTTAAACAATGATTTGGAACACTGTGTTTGATTTTAGTTTTCGTACAATTTTTACAATTGCGCAAGTGTTCTCCCCATCTTGTTCTGACCTTCCTAGAGGTGCGGCCTACATATTGTAGGCCGCATATACACTCTAACAGGTATACAACATAAGAAGAATTACAATTATAAAATCCCTGAATGGGATATATGTCACCGGTAGTATGAGATCTGAAAGACTTACTACCATGTTTGATATATTGACAAGAATTGCAACTGGTTTTTCCACATTTATATGTTCCCTGTAGACCAAAAATGCCTTTCCTGATTTGTGTGTTATTCTTAGGCTGTTGTTGAGTGTGTTTGACTATTTTGCTGGGTGCTAGTCTACTTCTCAGGGTAGGAGCCCTTCTGTAGACTATCTTTGGTCTGTCTTGTACAATATTTCTTAAAATGGGATCCCTTTGGATGACATGCCAATGTTTGTATATTATCTGATTTATTTTTTGAAAGTTGTTATTGTATTGTGTGATGAACATGATGTTACCCTGATCTGTTGTAGTGTTGGTTAGTTGTTTTGTTTTTTTGTTGTTGGATAATATCTCATTCCTATCTAACCCTTTGGTTCTCATTAGTGCGTTATCTAAAATGTGAACCGGATAGTTTCTTTCTATAAATCTATTGTATACGATCTGACTTTGTTCAAGAAAGGTGTTAAAGTCTGAACAATTCCTCCTAATGCGTCTGAACTGACTGTACGGTACATTATTAATCCAACTTCTATGGTGGTTACTGTGGTATTCTAAATAGCTGTTGCTATCAACGTCTTTAAAACAAAGTTTTTGACGTAATGGTCTGGTTGGGACCCCAACTGAGTACCAGATCTAAATAGTCTATTGATTCTGATTGAATATTGGCTGTAAATGTTATTCCCATATTGTTGTTATTAAGTTGTGTTGTAAAAAGTTCTGCTGATTCAAAACTACCATTCCAAATTAATATGAGATCATCTATATAACGGCCATAGAATACCAGGTTCCCCCCCAAGGTCCGCTTGGTGTATATATATTTCTTCAAATAATCCCATAAATAGATTAGCGAAACTTGGGGCGAACCTGGTACCCATGGCCGTCCCCTTAATCTGCCTCACATTAATAGAGATCCAAAATTTAGGCATAATATTAATAAGGATTCATATAATATGTCCTACCAGACAGCCCAGGCCCATCATCATAAAGGTGCATATCAGGGGAATAATAGGAACCAGAATGGCCATTATAGATCCCAGGGTGAATATAATATGAGACGTGATCTCAATGATCACAGTGAAACACTACACCAGTATAGACGACCAACAATTAACCCACCATCTAATCAGATTTGGAGTAATAATGATAACCCACAAACCCCAATCACACATTTTGAACAATATGAACATAACAACAGATTCAGTCCACTCTTAACCATAGGAGATGGAGAGAGTCCTAGTACCAGCAGTAACCCACCGCCTCCTTTTTTAGGAATAGGTCACAGCACAAGAATGGAAAATTTTCCAACAAGGTCAGCAAAAAGACCTCATATATCAGAAAACGAGGCAGGAGGGGCAGAGGCCTTACCGCCAAGAAAGCGGAACTATCCAGATTAAATCAGGGTTTTTTTAATCTATCATCACACATTTTATCTATAGAAGAAAAAAGAGTACTGAAAAAAGGCCTTTCTTTCTGTCCACCCAACTCACCAAATATTTTTAATCTATTTGTGGATGTGAACAATTTCACACGAAAGTTATCTTTACAAAAATATTTTGCAAACAAAAAACAAATCAGAGATCAACTTCACAATACAAATTCACAGATAATATTAACTGATAATATGCCTTCTGATAAATCAACACCATGTGTTATAGCAAACATTGAAGACATTTATTTGAGGGGTATATACATACCAACGTGAAAAATAAATCTAATTTCAATCCAACCAACATTAACAATAAATATATTGAATTATATCAAAACATGGTTCTTGAAGACTGTGAAAAATTAATAAAAACAACAGCCAAAAAGACTAATTATTCTTTCCATAGACATAAAAAAGCCCTACATAGCTTACAGAACAATCCCAATATTGTCATCCGCGACGCGGACAAGGGGGGGGGGGCATCATTATCCAAGATTACAAAGATTACATTAAAGAAGCAGAGAGAATCCTAGGAGATACTAACTATTACCAAATTCTACCCAGAGACCCGACCCCAATTTTTAAATTAACATATCAGAAACTAATAGACAAAGGCTCACTACAGGGCATATTAAACAAAGAGGAAAGAGAATTCCTGAAAACAGATAATCCGAGCATTGCACATTATTACCATCTTCCAAAAATCCATAAGGACAAAAATAACCCTCCTGGACGTCGCATCATAGCAGGGATCGGTAATCTAACTTACAATTTATCTTTCTACATCGATCAATTTCTACAGAAATTTGTTACTACACTTCCGTCCTACATTAGGGATAGCACTCATCTTTTACAACTATTACACAATCTCACTCTTACAAACGAAAAGAAATTTTGGATCACATGTGATGTCAGCTCCCTTTATTCAAATATCACTCACGATTTAGGATTGATGGCAGTATCACATTTTTTAGAACAGGACCCTTTTTTACCCGAAGAACAAAGAACATATATTCTAGAATGCATCAAATACATTTTACAACATAATTATTTTTTATATTTAAACCTTAATTTTTTGCAGATTAAGGGGACGGCCATGGGTACCAGGTTCGCCCCAAGTTTCGCTAATCTTTTTATGGGATTATTTGAAGAAATATATATACACCAAGCGGACCTTGGGGGGAACCTGGTATTCTATGGCCGTTATATAGATGATCTCATATTAATTTGGAATGGTAGTTTTGAATCAGCAGAACTTTTTACAACACAACTTTCTTGAACAAAGTCAGATAATATACAATAGATTTATAGAAAGAAACTATCCGGTTCACATTTTAGATAACGCACTAATGAGAACCAAAGGGTTAGATAGGAATGAGATATTATCCAACAACAAAAAAACAAAACAACTAACCAACACTACAACAGATCAGGGTAACATCATGTTCATCACACAATACAATAACAACTTTCAAAAAATAAATCAGATAATATACAAACATTGGCATGTCATCCAAAGGGATCCCATTTTAAGAAATATTGTACAAGACAGACCAAAGATAGTCTACAGAAGGGCTCCTACCCTGAGAAGTAGACTAGCACCCAGCAAAATAGTCAAACACACTCAACAACAGCCTAAGAATAACACACAAATCAGGAAAGGCATTTTTGGTCTACAGGGAACATATAAATGTGGAAAAACCAGTTGCAATTCTTGTCAATATATCAAACATGGTAGTAAGCCTTTCAGATCTCATACTACCGGTGACATATATCCCATTCAGGGATTTTATAATTGTAATTCTTCTTATGTTGTATACCTGTTAGAGTGTATATGCGGCCTACAATATGTAGGCCGCACCTCTAGGAAGGTCAGAACAAGATGGGGAGAACACTTGCGCAATTGTAAAAATTGTAGGAAAACTAAAATCAAACACAGTGTTCCAAATCATTGTTTAACCAAACATCAAGGTAACCCACATATTTTCAAATATACTCCTATAGATTTTATCCCCAGGTCAGCAGATTACAATAGAACTAACAAACTCAGACAACGAGAAACTTTTTGGATTTTTAAGTTAAAAACACTTTTTCCCGAAGGTCTAAATGCAAATCTAGACTTAGCAGCATTCAATTAACAATCGGATTTATGACCAATGATAGATCACAGCCTAACTAAGATCCATAAACATGATAGAAATTAACATGGCACAATAAGAACATTCTTATTACATATATTTGGTCTATTTTTGATCACATATCAGCACATCATATAAATGGTAGACATTTTCTTACAATATATGGAACAATAAATACATCTTATAGTCCAATAAAATATAAAATAATAATACTTTCAATATTGTAATAGTAGTTTTCATTGGGTAACACACAGATCAGAAAAACCTTTTATCATATGAAAGATATACACTCATTCATTATATATTCAGTTTTATTATTTTTAAATATTGGATAATTTCATCTGACATTATAAACATTAAGATATCAGATTATATTTAGATTTTAAACGACACATTTGGTACATCAAATTGGCATTTAATAGATTGGAATACAACCTCCCTTTTTCAGATCCATGGGCCAAAAATTTATTAAAATTTTTAGAAATAAAATATACAATATATAGAAAATAATAACATGAATTCATTAATCATTTCTACAAAGAACAAACTTTGAAATAAATTCATAATGGTCATTATGATACATCAAAAAAACAATATTAGATGAGATGGAGAATTCCATCCGATATTACAATTGTTAAAATATTACATTTGGACTATTTTTGATTTCACTGGATACATTAGGTACATTAAATTCATTTTAATATCTTTAAATATGATAACTTGTTCTCAGATCCATGAGTCACAAGAAATAGTAATAAGAATTTACAAATCACGGTCATATATACTCCCTTTTTTCAGAGAGTTAAAAAATGTATGCATTACAAAACTAATATCAGATAACATTTTTAAAAATAGCTTCTTTTCATCTGCTGATTGCAGACGCTGAACATCACACACATACACACAAAAAAACATACAGCCTATCAATAACAAGTGCACATTAAGTCTTCTCTTTGATTCAGTTTACATCAATTTCCCATACACATCGGTAATTTACATGTTTTTTATTATTATCATTTCAATACCATATTTTTACGCCAATTCGAGAAGTTATAATCTATGCATTACATATTTTGCTTTCAACACAAATACACATACATTCATAAATTGTACAAACATCTTTTAGATGAATTCAGTTTTTAATTTATAAAAGTGCAAATAATCTTATTGGACTTGTATGTCCTTAAAAAATTCCGCACATCATAACTTCTGTTTACCAGTTTCTACAGCCGTGGGGTTCGTTTTGTCTATTTTATTTATTTATGTTCTTTGGTCAAATATTTTTTTGTCAAACTGATTTCCGAATACAATATGATCTTTCTAATTATATATTACATTTTACACGATTCATACACAACTGTTATCATATATTATCAAACAACATTACATGTCTGCGTCCAACATACACTTTAGTTTTGTAACATGCATTATATACTCATTTATATTCATATACATATGCCTTTGGTAGAAGCGATTGCTGTGATTTTTGCTTGACAATATATGAAACAACAAATACACCCATCAGTCAAATTAAACATTGTTCATAAGCTAATAGCAGATTTCATTGTGCTACATATAGATCAACATAACCTTTACACGTTCAGTTTCATCTCTTTTTTGGTAAAGCACACATTATACTATAAATGTCACGACATTATACTCAAATTAATTTTAATTTACATATTATTTTACACAGTTAGGATCATTTTATTTAAGCAGATCTTGATGGGACACTTAAAATTGTTTAGAAACATACTTACGAGGCTTTGATATATATTGTTAACAATAGTGAAGTACACAGGTGTCCTTGTACAATTAGTATCGATAAAATTCAGAGTGTCAATTTAGCTAGGATTGGCTTTCTTCTGAAACTATGACAACTTCCGCTTTTAAAGTTACCTGTATATAAGGTCTGAATTTATGTAAATTGTATCCATTGTTTTTATGCCTGAGGAAAAGACCGGTTATTGGTCTAGAAACGCGTAGCAATTCTTATGGATTAAAGATTTACATTTTTAATACACGGAAGTTGTCTTTTACTTTCATTTGATCCTTCCTGGAAAGGTGTTTGACCCTTTTACTTACCGCAGTCTTTGACACACAAGCTGCACAGACGTTCCAATTAAGCCACGCAGAGTATCACCTGTATGCAGTATACCTGAGGCCACCCAGTGTGCTAACCACTGAGAGTGTTAGTCTGCCTGCTAGCACCGGTTACAATACGGTGCATAACCTTTTGGTAAGCCTATATTATTATTCACCCTCATTGCTTTGAGTCAACAATATCACGCTATGTGGCGCCCTCTTTTCTACTTCTAACTTAGTACACTATGTACACAGGGATCTTAGACAATTGTTCACTTGCACAATTAGTGCATAGGCAGTGAGAAACGCTGAAAGGTAGTTGCAAAAGTCTCTTTACAAGTTTGGCCAAACTGCAGTAAATAGTAATAATTGATTCAAAATGAACAGTACAGCTCCAGTTTATGTTAACCCTGCTACCGCACCCCCCATTCAATAGCGAAGCATTTAGGTCCCTTGATTTTAATATTAATTTCAGCCCACATGGCATGCGCACTTGCTTTATAAAGAATTGGCATGCACACTACTTATATAAATGAACAGCGGCCATATTTGAATTTTGTTCGTCTAGGGTAGTACTCCATATATTTTTTCAACATGCTTGTTAGCCTAGGGGTACTTTGTATACTTACCTCAAAGACACTGCTAAATCTGCTGCCGTTCCTTCCTCTTCAACTTCCATTGTCCCCAGAACTTCAGCGCTCTGGTGCGCCACTCCCCCCGGGGTCGACATCCCAATCCACATATCCACCCTGCATCTGGCGCTTGAATCGTGACGCGCTGCTAGAGAAAATAGAGAAGGGACGATTCTGTGCATGCGTGGGCAATAGAATAATTTGAATGCGCATGCGGGCCGCCAGGATGTTCTACCTAGGTAGAACATTGTAATAGGGGCCAAAAAACGAGTAAAAAAAATTACAAGAAAATTATAGAAAACTTTAAATAGGTAACAATTAGAAATATATTTATTATATACAGAAGTTTTGAACAAGTTAAAGAAGTTTTTTGGGTTTCCTATCCCTTTAAGGGTGAAAATTGGGGACTCCATATTTTCTAGGTAGCACATTATTTTAGAAAACGTCATTTCATGTGGGAGGTGTGGGCTGTTTCCAAAGTGTAGCTAATTGACAATTTAGCTGCCATGAGTAGGTAAATACTGAGCAGGGTTTTGGGGGTTAGAGGGGACTCTATGTTTAAAAGGAACAGAATGGTTTGTGGTCTGCCCCATGTCAGAGGATCCAAGCTGGAACACCTACGCAAAAGTAAGTTCTAAAAAAGTTTCAACACTGGATATTCCCACCATATGTGGGCTGGCGCTCCCACCATACCACACTCCCTCCAACACAGGGGAGAGTTCGTGGGTGAGATTTTGAAAAGTCTTAGGGGGGGTGAGATGCCACTGAGTACATAAGGTACAACTCTAGTAGAGATATACAATGATGAGCTTGTTTGGTAAGTAAAATTGCTTCAGACCATCCTTCTTGGTTGGCATGAAACTGCAGAGCCCTCTCCCAGGATATGATGTAGGCAGAATTATAGAAAATAGGAGGGTTGAGTACATCTCTATATGAAATCGATAGTGCCCTTGGAACTCTTTTTGCTGCTTCCCATCTTTTTTCCCAGTTGGTAGGTACCTGTAAAGGATGGTTTGTGAAGCCCCATGATTTCAGTAGGCTATGGAGTCTTCAAAACTCAAACTTCATTAGTTGTGGTGGGTTGCAAGCTGAACAAAATTGTGGGAGTTTGATAAACCGACCATTGTGAAAAAGGTCTCTAATACTGTTAATACGACATGAGTGCCACAGGAAAGGGTGTGAATCTATAAGAGCTCTAAGTATCCCAGAGAGTGAATGGATTGGTGAGGGGTGAGGGGTAATCTGTGGAAGTGAGCAAATTCTATCCCAAAAGCTCAAGGCCGATAGGATTATGAAGTTTTGGATATCAAGGGAGGCCCTTATGTGTTTGGGGATCCAAAGGAGATCTGGGAGAGATAGTGAGTTGGGCAAAGTAGCCTGTTCTAAAACCCACCATTTGCTTTCAGAGGAATTGGTATTCCAGGGGAGTATGTGTGCTAACCTGGAGGCTTCATGATAATAGGCTAAGTTTGGGGCACCTGCACCCCCACTTAGTAAAGATTGCTGCATTATTCTCGTTGCTACTCTTGGGTGTTTGTTTTCCAAATAAAACAATTGCATACTTGTTGAAATTTCCCAATAAGGGATTTGGGTATGGGAATAGGAAGGGTACGGAAAAGGTAGGTGAGCTTGGGCAGGAGGGTCATCTTAAAGGCGGCTATCCTGCCCAGCCAAGAGATGCAAGGAACATTCCAGCAGTCTGCGTTTTTTTTTTAATAGTTGTAGGAGTGGATAGAAATTGGATTCGACTATGGTAGAAATATTACAGGATAGGTAGACTCCTAAGTGTTTAATACTTTGCTGTAACCAGTTAACAGAACAGAAATTTATTTTGCCTGTTTTATATCAGTCACTAATTGTGTTTAGCAGGGGAAGCAGATATAGGGTAACTTAAGTTCAAACATGGTGGCACCCACAAACTCAGTGGAATTTAGAAAAACAACCCAAAAGGTCAAGTCAACCCAAAACTTATTATTACTTATTTCGATTTAGTTATTAACAATTTTTACATCAAACTGTAGCCTATTTGTGATGTAATTATACTTTACAAGTAAAAACACTTTTGTGCTCTACTCTGGCCCTACCCGAATGCGCAATGCATTGTTTTCGTCAAGGTGGTCATTTTAACTACGGAACCTTGATGAAAAAAACGCATTGCGCATTCGGGAAATACGAGAACGTGCAGTATGGACACAGATCATTTAGTTGCAACTGAACATTCAGTTTGGGTGACGTCAGGGAAAGGAGGGGTCAGGCGGCCATTTAAAATGACCAGAGGAGGACAAGAAAGTGTTTTTACTAGTAAAGTATATTTACAAAAAGGTATAAAAGGTTAGCTCACACTGTTACTCAGGCTGATAGTAAATATGTAACAAAGTATATTTACATCCCAAATGGGCTACAGTTTAATGTAAACATCATTAATTATTAAATCAAAATAAGTAATAATAATTTTTGGGTTGACTTGCCCTTTAATTACAGGAAAAGAGGACAAAATAAATAATTAAAGTATATTGTAATATGCACATAATTAAACATTTTATAATACAATCTCATACTGTTTAATATCCCTTTAATTACAAGGTGTTTACTGTCCCTTTAATAAAACTACCCCAGAGCCTAATTAGGGACAAATATTAAGCAAAGTTAGGTATTGTGTGGACTGCAGTGTACAGTACCAATTCTCAGATGTTTCAGAATGAATATAAAGGTGCAAAATAAATAATTAAAATATATTGCACAATGTGACGGACAACTCGAGTCCCACACCACTATAGACTAAAGGGGTTACAATTAAACACACAGTAGAAGTACCTCTCGTGACCTGCAAAGCAATGCTGTTCCAAAATGGAAACTGCCACTGATCCAATCAGCAGCGCTAGTTACCCATCTGAGTTGTGCAACTAGCGCTATTAATCAGTAGAATTTTCCACTCGGGACCGGCAGAGCTCTGTGGGTCCCGAGTGGGGTTTCTACTGTGTGTTTAACCCCTTTGCAGGGGTTAAACATACAGTAGTGCAGGGTCTATAGTCTTAAAATTACATGTGCTAACAAATTAGAACTTGTAATTTTTTGATTATTATGGCCAGTATAACATCGCCATATAAACCTAAAAGTTTAGAAATCTAGCAGTTAAACTTATACATCTCTTAGGAAATAGGTCCAAAATGTAACCTAGATACTAATCTAAACCATTCCTTCATTTAGGAGAAAGGTACTTAAAATATTGGTCCTTACATTTAAACGGACCTAAATAAAACCAAACATTTTCAGTCATGATTCAGATAGTAGAGCATACAATTTTAAACAACTTTCCAATTTACTTTTTTGATCACATTTTCTTTGTTTATTGTTATCTTTTGTTGAAAAACATGAATGTAAATTCAGGAGTGTGCACGTGTCTGCAGCACTATACGGCAGCAGTTTTTCAACAATTGTACTAAATTGCAGCATTATTTCCTGTCATGTAGTGCTCTAGACATGCCCACTACCTATCTGGTTATCTCTTTAACAAATAACAAGAGTGAATTTGATAATAAAACTAAATTGGAAACTTTTTTAAAATTGTATTCTCTAAATCATTAAAGAAAATGTTTTGCTTTCATGCCCCTTTAAGATAGTAGCTATATATAATTAAAAAAAAAACCAACACAGAAAATTAAAAGATCCAGAGGTCTCAGGCTTGCAAAGACATGATAGAAAATAAATAAATAAAACAACACCTTTTCATTTTGTATTTTGGCAACTGCTACATAATAATGTATAAAATGAGAAAACAGTTGCAGACTAATCCTCTGTTTTAAATAAAAGTCTATTTTATTGTATACAAGGTATATATACATGTCGTCCAAGCAATAGGTCATACAAAAAAAACGGAGGCGTTTCCTGTGCCACCAGGTAAACTTCCTCAGAGATCTGTTGCATAATACTTAGATCTCTTTGCGCTTCTTAGCCACTATGTATAAAGCACCCTATGCGGGATGTACTAAAGGGAATGACAAGGGTAAACGGCAAAATGGAATGCCCATAGACTTTAATGGGATGTAAAGTTAAAAGTGCTATAGTTAGCAACAAAACAATGAGACATATCAAGTAGAAGTTTACCAGATATGTTCCCCAGATATAGTAGCATATTCTGAAAGTGAGATTATGTGGAATTTCTATAGAATGACAAGTGTGAATGACAAAATTGAATGCCCATAGACTTTAATGGGATGTAAAGTTAAAAGTGCTATAGCAAAAAAACTATGAGTCATATCAAATAGATATTTACCAGATATGCTCCCCAAATACAGTAGCATATTCTGAAAATGAAATTAAGAGGGATTATACCTTCTTTCGATGGAATCACAAGGGTTAATGACAAAATGGAATGTCCATAGACTTTAATGGGATGTAAAGGTTTAAGTGTTTTAGCAACAAAACTATGAGACATATCAAGAAGATATTTACTAGATATATTCTCTGCGTTCAGTAATATATTCTGAAAGTGAGATTACGTAATGAAACTGCACAACTTCAGAAATGTTCCCCTTGATCTGCAAAGTACCCACTAGTGAGCTTTAAAGGGATACTAAACCCAAATTTTTTTCTTTAAAGATTCAGATAGACCATGCAATTTTTAGGCAACTTTCTAATTTACTCCTATTATCAAATTTTCTTCGTTCTCTTGCTATCTTCATTTAAAAAAGCAGGAATGTAAAGCTTAAAGTGAAAGTAAAGTTTTTCATGTTGGAATCCTATTATAGTCTTATATAGTCACAAACATTATAGTCGCTAACTTTTTTTTTAAAATCTGCAATCAGAAATTATATAAATGCTATATTTACAATACCCATTTTTTCAGCTTCCTCCTCCCCTCGCTCGCTTCTGGATTTCTATATGGAAATGATTGATGCTCTCCCACCCTCCGTTTGCATATTGAAGCGTGCGCGTTCTCGAATTGTCCAGCTATGCGCATGCGCAATTGTACCCTCTCCACTAAGAAACATACATGTGACAGACCCCTCTGTCAACCTCCCTACGGATTATGGATTCGGGCATTATATTAAGTCACCCTGTGCCCATTATAGGTACAGGGTGCAAATCCAACAGTACTGGAGGGGTTAACTTCAGTTTTGAGTAACTGTTAGTTTTGAGTAACTGTATTGTCTAAGACAGTTGTTGTTAGCAGTTGTTGTTGTTGCACCAGTTTTAAGCAGTGGCTAGAAGCAAAATAAATAGCTGATTTAGACTTAAACTTGGACTGAATTATTTAGACGACATTTTTAAGATGAGGATGTCTCTGTCTAACTAAAAGATATTGCGGATCCTACTGCCTCTCCGCTACAATTGGTCGCAAGCGACGGGTTAGTCCTCATAGCCCAGAAGAGCAACTACACATCCGGACCTAATGGGAATACAGTATGAAAGGCTGAAAAGAGCCACCCTTAAAGACCTGCTAGAACAACGGGGCAGACAAGCCAGTAACCTCAGGAAGAGGGAGATTATTACAATACTGACCGAGATGGACGGAGTACCAGGGCCCGAAGGAACCAATGAGCCCAGCATATCAGACAGAACTCCCGAAGAAGCAAGCTTTGACCGGGCGGTTAAAATAAGACTGGCACATTATGGCCCCAACCCGACTGCCGAAATTATCGCCCGGGTCATAGCAGCTGTGGATGCCAACCTACTTTGCCAAAGCAGCGCTGCAGCAGCCCAAGTCACAGCAACCCCAGTGGAAAAGAGAAAGGTACATTTTGCAGCTTTTAAAAACTTCATGGAAACAGAAGGAGAGATTGATGGGTACCTTGCGGATTTTGAGAGGCAATGTGCACTACACAAGGTACCCGCAGAGGACTGGGTCACGATATTATCCGAAAAATTATCTGGCCGGGCCAGTGAGGCTTTTCGGGCCATTCCAGATGAGGAAGTTGGGGATTATAATGCTGTAAAAGAGGCTCTGCTCTCCAGGTATGCGATTACACCGGAGGCATACAAGAGGCGGTTCAGAGACACTGTTAAATTAGCTGGAGATTCCTACGTTGATGGGCATGTAAGGTGCATCGCACAGCAGCTCACTGGATGGCGGGGTGCCAAGCCATATCTGGGGAAGAGATGCTGCAGCTATTCCTGTTGGAACATTGCTTCGACAACTTATCCGCAGGAGTTAGATAGTGGGTTCGGGACCGTAAACCCTCCACACTGCATGAAGCTGCTCATCTGGCAGATAAGTATACGGATGCCCGCAAACTGGACACTGCTACCACTAAGCCCCCTGCCAGAGTGGAGTACCGACCCACAGTCACCCCAGCAGCTACCAGTTACCAACCCCCGGCGCACCGCTCTACCACACCGCCTTCAGCCACAAACTATCCTCAGGCAGCCCGGTTCAACTCACGGGACTACTCACAACCTATTCAGTGCTTTGGATGTAAGCAACTAGGGCACAAAAGACCAGAGTGTCCCCTAAACACAGCGAACCAAGCACAGTCCTGGAGGAGACCCGCCGGTGGAAACCCACGTAACCCTCAGCCTGCTGCCCACTGCGTAGAGGAGGAAGAATGCTGTGGCATCCTACATGAAGCAGACCCCATGCAAGCTGCCCATCGGGATAACCAAAAACAGCACCATCAACTGGTTAAAGTGAATGAGAAGGAGGTCAGTGGTCTATGAGTTACTGGTGCTACCATGACCTTGCTCCAAAAGAACTTGGTGTCCGAGAACCAGCTAACCGGAGACACTGTGGCTGTGAGGGTAGCAGGGGGCGCTGTGTTCCACCTACCTGTTGCCCGGGTACATTTGGATTGGGGAGTGGGCGCTAGACATGTGAATGTGGGGGTCATGAAGGGTTTACCAGCTGATGTTCTCCTTGGAAATGACTTGGCCCCCCTTGTTTCTGCCTACGCTCCGATGGGTCCCGCTGATGTTAACCCTGTGACTACCCGTGCCCAGACCCGTGCCGCAGAGACCGACCCACCTGCTGCTGAGACCCAGGTAAGACTCTCTTCCCCAACTTGTACCCTAGATCAGGCCCCCTTAGGCTGGGATACCCCAGAGACGTATGGGAGGGAAACCCGGGAGGATCCGACCCTTCAGAAGTATAGGGCTAGGGCAGATGCTAGAGAAGAGGGGGTAGATGGGGAACGTTATGAGTGGGTGGGGGATAGGCTATATAGAATCCCTAAACCTTCCCAGAAAAGTACTGCCCCTCCGCGGAATCGGCAGCTGGTGGTGCTTGCGAAATACCGTCAAGAGATTCTGTGGATTGGGCATGATGTACCATTAGCTGGACATCTAGGGTCCCGCCGCACAGCTCATAGAATCACCCAAAATTTCTTCTGGCCCAATTTTAACCGAGATGTGCGGGTACTGTATTGTAGTACTTGTGACACCTGTCAACGGGTGGGTAAGCGAGGGGATTACCCAAAAGCTAGGCTTATGTCTATGCCTATCATTGGGGAACCCTTTTCCCGCATAGCCGTTGACATTGTGGGTCCACTGGCCAGAGCTAGTCCATCAGGTAAGAAGTATATTCTCACCGTGGTGGACTATGCCACTTGTTACCCAGAGGCAGTAGCACTGTCTAATATAGAGACAGAGACAGTAGCTGATGCCCTGGTTAAGGTTTTTACTAGGGTCGGGTTCCCTAAGGAGATTCTCTCCGATCATGGGACCCAGTTTACTGCTGTGCTCACCCAGCAGCTGTGGAAGGTGTGCGGCATTAAACTGCTGCACAGTTCGCCTTATCACCCACAGACTAACGGTCTCTGCGAGCGCTTTAATGGCACCCTCAAGCAGATGCTGAGGACCTTTACTGACGCTTGCAGAGACTGGGAGCGAGTCCTGCCTCATCTGTTATTTGCGTACAGAGAGGTGCCCCAGGAATCTACTGGGTTCTCTCCCTCTGAGTTACTCTATGGGAGAAGGGTCTGCGGACCCCTGGATCTCATTAGAGGACACTTGGAGGGAGAGACAGAGCAGGAGGGGATCCCCATAGTGCCATATGTCCTGGAACTCCAGGACCGCATGGAGAAACTGTCCCTGATGGTAAGGGAGAATCTCCAGGTGGCCTAGGGGAGACAGAAGGGGTGGTACGATCGGGGGTGCCCGGCAGCGGGTCTTCCAGGTTGGACAGAAAGTTTTGGTGCTCAAGCCTGTGAGGACCAACAAGATGCAAGCATCTTGGCAGGGCCCGTATAAAGTGTTAGCTCAGGTGTGTGATACTACCTATATTACAGCCAGCTGTGCAGATGAAAGGATCCAGCGATCCTTTCATGTGAACATGCTGAAGGAGTATCAGGAGAGGCCAGAGGATGTCGCTGCAGTGTGTGCCAATGCTGCAGACGACCCAGAGAATTTACCCCTGCCCGACTTACTAGAGAAGGACCCCCAGACTGACCTCACTAGTCTTGTGCAGCTAGGGGACCGGTCAAGCCCTACAGAGAAGGTACAGGCCAGACAGCTTCTATGGGAGAAGCAGGCGACGTTCTCCCAAGAGCCCGGCTACACTACCCTAGCTGTACATAAGGTAGAGACCCCTGGACAGAATCCCCTGCGACAGCCCCGAAGCAGTCCGAGAAGGAATGCGGAAGGAGATACAGGAGATGGCTCGGCTGGGAGTCATCGAGCACTCCGATAGCCCTTGGGCTTTGTCTGTAGTCCTGGTACCTATGAAAGATGGGACGACCCGGTTCTGTGTGGACTACAGGCGGCTCAATGAAAGGACTATCACTGACGCCTACCCGATGCCCCGGGTAGACAAATTACTAGACTGTATTGCTAGGGGACGCTATCTGACCACCATAGACCTGTGTAAGGGCTATTGGCAGATTCCCCTGGCCGAGGATGCAATCCCCAAGTCGGCATTCGTCACTGCATTTGGCCTGTACCAGTTTAAGTTCATGCCCTTTGGGATGAAGAATGCTCCAGCTACCTTCCAGTGTATGGTGGATAGACTCCTCGATGGCTTTCAGGAATTTGCTTGTGCATACCTGGACGACATTGCGGTCTACAGTGAGTCCTGGGAGGAACACCTAATCCATGTAGGGGTGGTTCTGGACAAGATTCGAGCCGCTGGCCTGACCTTGAAACCAGACAAGTGCCATCTAGGTATGGCTGAAGTACAGTACTTAGGTCACCGAGTGGGGTGTGGAAGCCAGAGACCGGAGCCAGCCAAGGTAGAGGCTGTGGCTAACTGGCCCACACCTATCACTAAGACCCAAGTGCTAGCCTTCCTGGGGACGGCCAGTTATTACTGACGTTTTGTCCCGGACTACAGTACTATCGCAAGCCCCTGACTGACCTGACTAAAAAGAACCTTCCTAAACAGGTCCTGGGGTCTCCAGCTTGTGAAGCTGCGTTTCAGGCACTGAAGCAGGCTCTTGTGAATGCCCCTGTCTTGTCAGCCTCAGTCCCTAACAAACGTTTTCTCATTCATACAGATGCTTCCATGTATGGACTGGGCGCTGTGCTGAGCCAAGTCGGAGAGGATGGAGGAGAGCACCCTGTCGCATACATAAGCAGAAAGGTGTTACCTCGAGAAGTAAGTTATGCGGCAGTAGAGAAGGAATGTTTAGCCCTGGTCTGGGCACTGAAGAAGTTGAACCCTTATTTATACGGACAGGAATTCTCTCTCATAACGGACCACAATCTCTTAGTCTGGCTTAATCGGGTCTCAGGAGACAATGGTAGATTGCTGTGATGGAGTTTAGCCCTCCAACCCTATAACTTCACCATCAGCTACCGGCCTGGTAAGCAGAACGGGAATGCAGATGGATTGTCCCAGCAAACTGACATTCCTACCACCTCCTAGTCCGGTCATCCTCAAGTTGACCCGCCAAAGGGTCAAGCCAGGTCTGCTGGAGTGTCCCACCAGGAGGGGCCCATGTGACAGACCCCTATGTCAACCTCCCTACGGATTATGGATTCGGGCATTATGTTAAGTCACCCTGTGCCCATTATAGGTACAGGGTGCAAATCCAACAGTACTGGAGGGGTTAACTTCAGTTTTGAGTAACTGTTAGTTTTGAGTAACTGTATTGTCTAAGACAGTTGTTGTTAGCAGTTGTTGTTGTTAAGCAGTAGCTAGAAGCAAAATAAATAGCTGATTTAGACTTAAACTTGGACTGAATTATTTAGACAACATTTTTAAGATGAGGATGTCTCTGCCTAACTAAAAGATATTGCAGATCCTACTTCCTCTCCGCTACACATACTATCAATGAATCTGTTGATTCATTGTTCAGTCACTTAGTGGAGATCGTACTGAAACGGATATCGTCATTCTTAGAATCCCCATCGACTACAACGAGCAAAAATCATAATTTTTGGTAATAATAAATGGCTAAATAATATTAAATTTATATATACACTTGAAATAATTATATATTTAAACAATTAATCTATATGAAGATGTTTTTTATATTTCAAGTAATTATTTTCATGTTATTAAACAAATAAAGGTATTGGCTGACAGTATATGTAGGTGTTTGTATTGGCACAAGGCAGTACATATTTTTTTAAATATGGTCCGTATTTATTTTAATGTTAATAAACATTTATTTACTAATAGAGGGATAGGCTGTCAATAACTTTTTCTTTTTTTATTGTCACAAGGTAGTGCATATTGTTTTAGATATGGTCTGTATTTATTTTCATGTTAGTAACTATTTATTTACTAATAGAGGGATTGGCTGTCAATATCTTTGTATGTTTGTTTTTGCACAAGGCAATGCATATTTTTTTAGATATGGTCCGTATTTATTTTCATGTTAGTAACCATTTATTTTTCTAATAGAGGGATTGGATGTCAATATCTTTTTGATGTTTGTATTGGCAAAAGGCAGTGCATATTTGTTTAGATATGATTCATATTTATTTTCTTGTTAGGAACCCTTTATTTACTAATAGAGGGATTTGATGTCAATATCTTTGGATGTTTGTTTTTGCACAAGGCAGTGCATATTTTTTTATATATGTTCCGTATTTATTTTCATGTTAGTATCCATTTATTTACTAATAGAGGGATTGGCTGTCAATATCTTTGGATGTTTGTTTTTGCACAAGGCAATGCATTTTTTTTTAGATATGGTCCGTATTTATTTTCATGTTAGTAACCATTTATTTTTCTAATAGAGGGATTGGATGTCAATATCTTTTTGATGTTTGTATTGGCACAAGGCAGTGCATATTTGTTTAGATATGATCCATATTTATTTTCTTGTTAGGAACCCTTTATTTACTAATAGAGGGATTTGATGTCAATATCTTTGGATGTTTGTTTTTGCACAAGGCAGTGCATATTTTTTTATATATGTTCCGTATTTATTTTCATGTTAGTATCCATTTATTTACTAATAGAGGGATTGGCTGTCAATATCTTTGGATGTTTGTTTTTGCACAAGGCAATGCATTTTTTTTTAGATATGGTCCGTATTTATTTTCATGTTAGTAACCATTTATTTTCTAATAGAGGGATTGGCTGTCAATATCTTTGGATGTTTGTATTGGCCCAAGGAAGTGTATATTTTTTAATATATAGTCTATATACAAAACAACAACTCTCATACAACAACAAAAAATAAAATATAATCTCCAAATTTTTTTATTATAGACACTAGACACACTATAATCAAACACAATAAAACATACACTCTCATAAAACACAAAAATCTCTAGCCCAATACACAACACACACATACTGCAAAACAACAAAAACATACACAATGTCATAGTACTCCAAAACAACAAATTCACTATCACACAACACAGACACACAACATACACACACACACACACACACAGACAAACCACAAACTCACTCTCACACAACACACACACACACAACCTACAAACACAACAAAAACAGTATCTTCTACAACACCCAAACCACACACTCTACTACACAAAACACACAACAATCACAATCTCATATAACACACATAACAGCATTGACAATCTTAACACGGTTTTGATAACCTTTCTTTTTTTTTCAATTTTTTTTAATAACCTTTATGTAACACACAATGTTATATTAAAGATATTAACATTCGCTACAATTTCATTTTTTATTTATTTCTCTCCAAAAATTTATGAAATAAATATTTAATATAATTTTTAACAAATATTAATTTATTAAAAATCATTGTTTATTATAATATATTAATTGTACATTGTATACAATTATTTATTTTTCTTAAAAATGTATAATCCCTTTAATACCCATTCACAATTTTGGCACAATCAACTCAGTTATATTAAAAAAAATTGATTACCTTGTATCTAAGATCATTCTTCCATCCCGTGATCACATGACTGTAACTCTTTAAGATCTATTGTCTTCAGGGCCGCCACTATAAATTTTGTTGCCCCTGACTTAACCATTGATCAGGGCCCCCCCCCCTTTGACTTTTGCAATTTTTGACCAAGTGACTAAAACGTATATGCACTTTATTCTTAAAGGGACACTGTACCCAATAATGTAATTTCGTGATTCAGATAGAGCATGAAATTTTAAGCAAATTTCGAATTTACTCCTATTATCAAATTTTCTTCATTATCTTGTTATCTTTATTTGAAATGCAAGAATGTAAGTTTAGATGCCGGCCCATTTTTGGTGAACAACCTGGCTTGTCCTTGCTGATTGGTGGATAAATTCATCCACCAATGAAAAAGTGCTGTCCAGAGTACTGAAACCAAAAAAAAGCTTAGATGCCTTCTTTTTCAAATAATGATAGCAAGATAACGAAGAAAAATTGATAATAGGAGTAAATTAGAAAGTTGCTTAAAATTGCATGCTCTTTCTGAATTACAAATGAACAAATTTGGGCTCAGTGTCCCTTTAAGTGACTATTTAAACTTGGAAATGTTGTAAAGGTAGTAACACACAAACACAAAGACACACTCATACACTGAAACACACATACTCACACATAATGATTAACATATAGACACTCTAGCAGACACACAAAGAAACACACAAACACACTCAAACACATTTACCTAAGTTTTGTAAAAAAAAAAAAAAAAAGAAGATTTAGAAAACAAAATATGGAGTTCTTCTGATTATCTTTTTGTAAAGGAAGATGCCAACTAAATGATGACAACAGCATTCAGTGGCTGAAAGGAAGGGCCCTGAACTGCCTAAACAATAATTTAAAGGTTAAATGGTGGATTGGTGACTTTCGTAAAGGTCTCATTAGTATCATAATAAATATGTGGATAAAGATGTGAATAATCAGTAGTAAGGTCAGAATGTCGTAAAAAGGCACAGGCAATGGACACACACACACACTAAATTAAACTTTCAAATACAACCAAGGAAACAAAGGCAGAGACAGCCTCAGAAAACACACAAAGACATATATACACAGAGAAACAACCAGATAAAACACAGAAAGACATACAAACACACACCCTCACTGAGACATTCACTGAAAACACAGAAAGACATACACACACCCTCACAGAGACACCCACAGAAAACACACACACTCACAGAGACATCCACAGAAAACACAGAAAGACATACATACATACACACACACCCTCACAGAGACATCCACAGAAAACACAGACATACACACCCACCCTCACAGAGGCATCCAGAGAAGGGCACCTACCATTTGTGTATTGAGGAGGAAACATTTCTGCATGGTTTTAAATATAGAATTTCTACAGCATTGTCAAATAATCATAAATACACTGCTGCTAAAAAAAATAGTTATGGAACCCTGGCCCCACCATACAACTACTACCACACTGAAGTTACAATCCTAAATTGCACAAAGAAATATAAAACATTTTCAAAGTAAGTCCTACCTCCTCTGCAAATGAAAGTGATCTGCCGCCTGACTCAGACACACACTGTACAGACAAAGTGCCAAGTCTGTTTCTGTGTGCATAGTGGTTTAGTGCACACTCATAAATTATATAATTGAGAGACACACTTGCATCGAAGACAATAATTTAATTATGAAATTTAAATATTGAAAATAAATATAAAAAATATATTTTTTTAATTTTAAATACAATATATAATGGTATCGTTCAAAGGAATTATTGATAAACTATTATTCCCATTATTATATATAATACATAAATAATTAAAATTAATACATACAATGAAATCGAAAATGATTTTTTTAATCTAAATATTATTATATAGACTAAAATTACAAGATAATTGTCTAATGAATAAATTCTATATATTAATTTTTTTATAAATTTAAATAAAGATTTAATTCTAATACATATATAATTAGATTTAATACACATATACTAAATCTGTATAACTTTAATATTATATAAATATTTTTTAAATATATCTATTCAAATTAAATTTCTAAAATGTTTATATTAATACACTACTTACTGTCCACCCCCCCATAAAGCAAAATTTAATTTATTTAAAAATCATTACATATTTTATTTGCATATTCATAAATCAGTGTTTTATATAATTTTTATAATACATGTGGTTTACTTCCTTTAAAAACTTATTATAATAATAGATTTATATATTGATTTGAATGGTTTTAAAAAAAAAAATATTTTAAATTTAATTATATTTTTTATATATTATTTTTTTTTTCAGAAACTATTACATTATGCCTAATTGCATAGTTATCGGTTGCCAGAGTTCTACAAGAAGAGGAAGAAGGAATCCGAATGTTTCATTTCATGTTTTCCCAAAAACGATGGACAGAATTAGAATTTGGTTGCAACAGACAAACCAATATAAGGATAATGAATTGGAACCGATGGTGCAACATATTTTTGACACCAATAAAACAATACGCTACCATATGTGTTCATTTTAACCTACAATGCTATGTTGCTCAGGGTGTCCAGTACCAACTATTTTCCCTTCAAGGATCACAACTTATGCTACTACATCAACTGATTAATTACATTCCTCCAATGTATCAGAGTTCAACTGCTTTTTTGATTGAAAATAGACCACGTATACCAATTTGTCATGCGTGTGGACACCAACTGCATGTTTCAAAACAGGATGCATCCACAAATACAGAAATAAAACTATATTTAGATGCTAATACTACATTTGATCATGATTATGTTACTAAAACTGTTACAATACAAACTCTAAAAAAACGGGTAATCATAATCGTGGAACATCGTCTAACGATTTAATTTGAATGTATGATAAGCACACGTGGACAATAGGTGATGTATCCTCTCAAACTTCTTTTCCAGAACAATCAATATCATCTTCTAAATCAACAGATCTAAATCAGGCTATCTTAATTCTTTCTTAAAACCCTGTTTTCAAAATGGAAGTGGACAGACCAACAGAAGCTTTAATCGATCCATTAAAGGGCCATAATACCCAACTGTTTAAACACTTGAAAGTGATGCAGCATAGCTGTAAAAAGCTGACTAGAAAATATCTCCTGAACATCTCTATGTAAAAAAGAAAGATATTTTACCTAAAAAGTTCCTCAGTAGCCACCTCCCATTGTAAAGGATTTCTAAGCAGCATTTTAGTGTGTCTGTCCTGGGACAGCTGAAAGGATGAGCCTCGTGAACTCTCATATTATTTCACCAATCAGGTAAAGGAAGCTTACTATGAAATCTCATGAGAATTAAGTCAAATCTCATGAGATCACAGTAAGAGTTCATGACCTCAGCACTGCTGATGCTGATTGGCTGCTGTTCATTTCTTCATTATTATTTTTTTTACCTGCAGCTGGGAGCAGGTGAGTATAACTTTTTACACAGAACTTACTCTGCTGAGCTGAGGAAGTTGTGAGGTAAAATATCTTCCTTATTTACATAGAGATGCTCAGGTGATATTTTCCTGTCAGCTTTTTACAGTTATACTGCATCAGTTTCAAGTGATTTAGCATATGAGTATTATGTCCCTTTAAATTAACAGATTATTCAATAAGAACCATTATCAGTTGATAACACTGAACTGGATACAAATATAGAAATAATGGACATTTCACAAATTGATGATCCTGAATCTAGAATACAAGACCCATCATACATTCCAGATACTACTTTTGAAACTGAGGATGAATTATCTTTGATAAAAGAAAGAATAAATGAGGATCTAGTTTTTGAAAAAAAAAACATTGTGTTTGACACTTGTCTCGACGAATTAATCAAATTGATACCATGTCGTTCTAAACAAAATTGTGATTCACCTATAATGTCCATACAGAAAAGAGAAGTAGGAACTATGCTTACAGTGTTTGGAGAATGTGAAGCTGGACACAATACTACACTTTGGGTGAGCCAGCCAACAATAGGTCGTAAACCTGTTGGAAATATTCTTGCTTGCTCATCACTTTTATTCACTGGAAACAATTTTGATAAAATACAAGAATACTTTAAATATTTTGGTATCTGCTTCCTCACCAAACCGACATTTTACAACTACCAGAAAGAATTCCTTTTCCCAACAATTGACAATGCGTGGAAGAATGAAAGATCTTCAAATTTAATTGCAAATCAAGGTAGGGCTATAAAAGTTACCGGAGATGGGCAATGTGATAGCCCAGGATTTTCAGCCAAGTTTTGCACTTACACGATAATGGATGCGAAATCCAAAAAAATATTGTATGTTCAAATCGTGCAGGTTTCAGAGACAAGTTCATCAGTTGCTATGGAGGCGAAAGCATTCCGTAAGTCATTGAATTCCTTGGTCAATGACAGTGTTTTTACAATGATAATAGCAACTGATCGTCACGTCAGCATAAAAAAAATACTGAGAGAAGAGTATCCAAATATAAATCACCAGTATGATATTTGACATGCCAAAACTTTGAAGAATTTTTTTTTTTAACTGTAAGCAGAAAAAGTAGCTGCAGAGAACTTGTCAAGTGGATTCCTTCCATTACTAATCATTTTTGGTCATGTTGTATGACATGTAAAGGCGATCTACAAATGTTAGAAAAGTACTGGAAATCTTGCCTATACCACGTATTGAACATTCATTCGTAGATCGAAGATGGACAAAAAATGTCATGTAGGCACGATCAATTAGAAAATGACCAGGAAAGAGAGAGAAAATGGTTAACTAAAAAATCTGAGGCATTCTATGATCTAGAGAAAATAATATGCAATGATCAGATGACTAATGACCTGAAACATCTTACACTGTTTTGCCATACAGGAAAACTCGAAGTTTTCCACAGCTTGGTTTTAAAATACAGACCAAAATGTATTAATTTCCAAATGGACGCCATGGAGGCAAGAACTAAGCTGGCTGCAATTGCACACAATAAAAATTCACAAACAGTCCATGCCAGAATTCAACACGCAAACGATTTCACTGGAAGTTATGGAGATCAACGTTTTGCCTGTTACTTCCCAAAAAGCGAGAAGTAAAGGTTAGTCAGACCAATTTATGGACATGTCCCATATTAACCAACTAAATACAGATGTTTTAAATTTGATTCAAGGCCAGACTACCCATACATGGGTATCAAGAAACATCATGCTTCCTTCAAACATAGCTTCAACACCGATACCTGACAAAAAAATGTTGATTGAAAAGCATACCTCTCGATTTGGAAAGTAACTGATAAACCTTTTTTTTTTTTATCGGTTTTATATTTTAAGTATTTAATCTTCATTGGACTAATTTATTATAAATGTTAGTTATATTTAGAAGTGAATATTATTTCAAATGTTTGTATTTATAATCTGTTATTTTTATATATTTATATAGTAAATTATTACTTTACATGGTTAAAGTTAAAGACAATTATTACTGTTTTAGTATAAATAAAATAAGAAATTTAAATATTATTTGAATTTATCATTACTATTTTCTCAATTTTAGAATTATTATACCACACATACACCATTCTGAAATTAAATAAATATTACTCATCTACTTACTTGCAACATCACTTCCCTACATACAACTCCCCCTCCCTCGACCCCTCACACCAAACTTCACAGAAGCACTAAGTCATTAGATCTTCAACAACTCGCTAGCCCTCTCAAACCTCTCCTATCATCCATCACCTCCTTTTCCTGACCTGAACAATCTATATGCCACTATAACTCCACCCTTACATCGGTCATTGACAATCTGGCCACTACAACCATAGCTCAGAAACCACACTCTCATCCTCAGCCCTGACATACTTCTCATACACAGTACCTATGCAGGTGTTCAAGTACTGCTGAGTGACACTGGAGGAAATCTCAAAAGTTCATCAGACTTTATTCACTACAGTTTCATCCTAAAATCCTAATATTCTTCCCTTACTCTTTATTAGCAACAATACTTCTCTAATCTCATCTCTACTCTTTCCTCTAACCCAAAACGTCTGTTCTCCATGTTCAATACTCTTGCCCGCCCACCACCACCTCCTAATACAACCTCTCTCTCAGCTCAAGAATTTGACAGCCACTTCAATAACAAAATTGACTCCATCGGAAGTGAAATCATCTCTCAACATAATAACAAACTACCACCCCCTCAAAAGCTCACAATCATCTAAAATAAAAATATCCAAAAATACACCTCTTTTGGCCATGTTAACGAAGATACTTATACTATCCTCCAACCTCACTACCTGTGCCCTTGACCCCATCCCCTCACAACTACTCCCATCTCTCTCTTTTATACCCTCACCCCCATACTCACACATATTTTCAACCTCTACCTCAGCACTGGTATATTTCCATCATCTATAAAAAATGCATTGTTCACACCTATCCTCAAAAAAAATTCCCTATATCAAACCTCTCCATCCAAATACCGCCCTATTTCCCTAATCCCTCTTTCCTCAAAGATACTTGAAAAGCTAGTTTACGCACGTCTATCACATTTCATTACACTAAACTCTCTTCTTGACCCACTGAAATCTGTATTTCATGCCCATCACTATACAGAGACAGCAATTGTTAATGTTACCAATGACCAACTTACAGCAAAATCCAAAAGGCCACTTCTCTCAGATTATCCTCCTTGACCTGTCTGCAGCATTTGACACTGTAGACCACCCTCTTTTTCTCCAAAGCCTCCAATCGTTCGGCACCTGCGACACAGCTCTCTCGTGGTTCTCTTCATATATGACTAACCGTACATTTAGTGTAGCCTTTTCTGGAGCATACTCTGCCCCATTACCACTTTCTTTTGGTGTACCTCAAGGCTCTGTCCGCGGTCCCCTTCTCTTTTCAATATACACCTTATAACTAGGTTCCTTATTAAAGTCATATCCACAATAGAAGAGCTGCACACAGTGTAAATGCCAAACTTAGCAAATTTATTGCATAAGAAATAAAATTCACAAACACAGTAACAAGGTGTCTGACACGTTTACCGCCCTCTAGTGGCGCTTCATCAGAGACATAATGCACATGTACACACTCCATCCTTATATTGGGCAGTACCTGCCCTCACACTTGCCCATACTTCAATTTAAAAAGATAGTGACAACAAGTTAAAACGGAACCAAAGTACATCTCATTAACAGTGCTGTTTTTAAACTAATACTATATGTTCTAATAGACAGATAAGCCATTTCAGAGAATATTGCAGCAAATATATATAAAGATATATAAAGCATAACAACCAGATAAATTTCAATACTGGTTTGTTTGTTATTCCTTAATCCTATGCAGCCATCAGCATGCATACACCAAATATGAAGTGTCAGCAGAGAACATACATTTCCCTTACTCACTGAATTAGAGCAGACAACAATTTACTAACTCAGTGTGCCTGCAAACGGTTGCATATTCAAAAAGGTACAAGATAACCATATATCAAATTACATTATCTATATAGTCAGGATACTCAAAACCAATACAACACACAGTGAAAGAAGGGGGTTAGATTTCAAAACCTGAATATACCAATGTTCTATTATCCCTTTTTAACTCAGTCTGGCTATCACCTTTTCCTAAATTATTCAAGTTAACTGAGGTTAAATATCTAACATTGCAATAAATCATAATATACACCAAGATTATATAAGACATAAAAAGAAATAAGTTAGTGTGAAAACACATACAAATACTTTATAACACTAAATAGCTCTTGGTGTAAATTTATCATATATATATTATTATATTCATGCAATGTAATAACACTCAAGGATAGCAGACTACGTGAATATTACTGTCCATTAAAGCACATTACTGTGAACATGGATCAAACCGCAGACATTCATTGGCATATGTATATAAGCAGGACATGGATACATAATCAGTTGGTATAAACTATTATAGACATATACAATCAATAAAATTCCAAAAGTATATATGATATACGTGTATCTAGAGGGATGTTCATTGGCCACTAAATTATGGTTTTATTCCCATGCTTATGGGCTACTAAACAAAATAGCTAATGTCCCATTCCTTGTTTAACCCCAAAGGGACCCTAGTTTTTAATTTAAAGATCCAGTATAGCTCTTTCTTATCTAATACTTTATATCTATTCCCTCCTCTAATGGGTGTCATAGCTTTGTCTATTGCTCGAATACTAAAGTCACCAAAATTTGTGAAATGCACTCCATTAAAATGCTGAGCTATGCTAGAATCCTTATTATAATTTTTAACATTGTTAAAATGTTCCCGTGCTCTTGTGCCCAACTGTCTACTAATTTTTCCAACGTATTGACAATGGCAAATTAGGCATTCTAGTAAGTATACCATGAATGTCGACCTACAGTTTGCGTAAAAATCAATATCATATTTGCAGCCATCCACCATCGATTTGAATTCTTTATTACTGTCTATCATACTACAAGTCAAACATCCTCTACCACCACATTTATAATTGCCTTTTGTAGTAAGCCAAGTATCCCTGCCTCTTGTTCTCATAACCATGCTGGGTGCTAATGTTTTGGCTAATGTTACCGGCTTTTTAGAAACAAATTTACAATTTCCTATTACATCCTTTAATATCTCATCTGTTTCCAGAAGTTTCAGATTCCTTTTTAGTATCCTAACTATATGTGGGAACTGCCTTGTATATTCTGTGGTGAATAGAACATCCCCTTGTTGTATACCTGATTTAGTATCTTTCCGATCTCTCAAATTGTTCTTAGAGTGACCTATTTCAATCCTAGCTGCATTCAATGATTGTGGGTCATAACCCCTCTTCTCCAATCTTTTACACAATTCTAGTGATTGTTCAAGATATACTTCCAAATTCTTAGTGTTTCTTCTCAGTCTAATTAGTTGGCCCCTTGGTATGGCACGTATGAGGTGGCGTGGGTGGCACGATCTAGCGTGGAGTATGGTATTGCCTGCACTCTGTTTTCTAAAGGTCTTTGAAACAACCATCCTATTTACCACGTCACCACTCAGTGTCACATCCAAGAAGTCAACACTATCCTGGCTGTGAGTCCCTACAAATCTTAAGCATAAATCATTTCTGTTCAAATATGCCATAAGTTCATCAAAGTAACTTCCTGTGGCAGATTCCTTAATGACAAAAATCACATCATCGATTAATCTCTTGAATAAATTTACAGGTTTTTGTGCAGATACCATTAACTTTATTTGTTCAGTTTTACAATTCCTACTTACACATAATTTTTTTACTTTTGATGGATCATTTTATTTACAGTGTTGAGGTACAGCAATGGGGGCAAAGTATGCCCCCTCATTTGCAAATTTATATGTAGGTTTTTGGGAGTTTCATCATATTTTTGATTCAAGTAACCCCTTTGCGGAGAGTATAGCAGTGTACAAGAGATTCATCAATGACGTGATTTTTGTCATTAAGGAATCTGCCACAGGAAGTTACTTTGATGAACTTATGGCATATTTGAACAGAAATGATTTATGCTTAAGATTTGTAGGGACTCACAGCCAGGATAGTGTTGACTTCTTGGATGTGACACTGAGTGGTGACGTGGTAAATAGGATGGTCGTTTCAAAGACCTTTAGAAAACAGAGTGCAGGCAATACCATACTCCACGCTAGATCGTGCCACCCACGCCACCTCATACGTGCCATACCAAGGAGATGTTCTATTCACCACAGAATATACAAGGCAGTTCCCACATATAGTTAGGATACTAAAAAGGAATCTGAAACTTCTGGAAACAGATGAGATATTAAAGGATGTAATAGGAAATTGTAAATTTGTTTCTAAAAAGCCGGTAACATTAGCCAAAACATTAGCACCCAGCATGGTTATGAGAACAAGAGGCAGGGATACTTGGCTTACTACAAAAGGCAATTATAAATGTGGTGGTAGAGGATGTTTGACTTGTAGTATGATAGACAGTAATAAAGAATTCAAATCGATGGTGGATGGCTGCAAATATGATATTGATTTTTACGCAAACTGTAGGTCGACATTCGTGGTATACTTACTAGAATGCCTAATTTGCCATTGTCAATACGTTGGAAAAATGAGTAGACAGTTGGGCACGAGAGCACGGGAACATTTTAACGATGTTAAAAATTATAATAAGGATTCTAGCATAGCTCAGCATTTTAATGGAGTGCATTTCACGAATTTTGGTGACTTTAGTATTCGAGCAATAGACAAAGCTATGACACCCATTAGAGGAGGGAATAGATATAAAGTATTAGATAAGAAAGAGCTATACTGGATCTTTAAATTAAAAACTAGGGTCCCTTTGGGGTTAAACAAGGAATGGGACATTAGCTATTTTGTTTAGTAGCCCATAAGCATGGGAATAAAACCATAATTTAGTGGCCACTCACACTAACTTATTTCTTTTTATGTCTGATATAATCTTGGTGTATATTATGATTTATTGCAATGTTAGATATTTAACCTCAGTTAACTTGAATAATTTAGGAAAAGGTGATAGCCAGACCTAGTTAAAAAGGGATAATAGAACATTGGTATATTCAGGTTTTGAAATCTAACCCCCTTCTTTCACTGTGTGTTGTATTGGTTTTGAGTATCCTGACTATATAGATAATGTAATTTGGTATATGGTTATCTTGTACCTTTTTGAATATGCAGCCGTTTGCAGGCACACTGAGTTATTAAATTGTTGTCTGCTCTAATTCAGTGAGTAAGGGAAATGTATGTTCTCTGCTGACACTTCATATTTGGTGTATGCATGCTGACGGCTGCATAGGATTAAGGAATAACAAACAAACCAGTATTGCAATTTATCTGGTTGTAATGCTTTATATATCTTTATACAGGGAGTGCAGAATTATTAGGCAAGTTGTATTTTTGAGGATTAATTTTATTATTGAACAACAACCATGTTCTCAATGAACCCAAAAAACTAATTAATATCAAAGCTGAATAGTTTTGGAAGTAGTTTTTAGTTTGTTTTTAGTTATAGCTATTTTAGGGGGATATCTGTGTGTGCAGGTGACTATTACTGTGCATAATTATTAGGCAACTTAACAAAAAACAAATATATACCCATTTCAATTATTTATTTTTACCAGTGAAACCAATATAACATCTCAGCATTCACAAATATACATTTCTGACATTCAAAAACAAAACAAAAACAAATCAGTGACCAATATAGCCACCTTTCTTTGCAAGGACACTCAAAAGCCTGCCATCCATGGATTCTGTCAGTGTTTTGATCTGTTCACCATCAACATTGCGTGCAGCAGCAACCACAGCCTCCCAGACACTGTTCAGAGAGGTGTACTGTTTTCCCTTCTTGTAAATCTCACATTTGATGATGGACCACAGGTTCTCAATGGGGTTCAGATCAGGTGAACAAGGAGGCCATGTCATTAGATTTTCTTCTTTTATACCCTTTCTTGCCAGCCACGCTGTGGAGTACTTGGACGCGTGTGATGGAGCATTGTCCTGCATGAAAATCATGTTTTTCTTGAAGGATGCAGACTTCTTCCTGTACCACTGCTTGAAGAAAGTGTCTTCCAGAAACTGGCAGTAGGACTGGGAGTTGAGCTTGACTCCATCCTCAACCCGAAAAGGCCCCACAAGCTCATCTTTGATGATACCAGCCCAAACCAGTACTCCACCTCCACCTTGCTGGCGTCTGAGTCGGACTGGAGCTCTCTGCCCTTTACCAATCCAGCCACGGGCCCATCCATCTGGTCCATCAAGACTCACTCTCATTTCATCAGTCCATAAAACCTTAGAAAAATCAGTCTTGAGATATTTCTTGGCCCAGTCTTGACGTTTCAGCTTGTGTGTCTTGTTCAGTGGTGGTCGTCTTTCAGCCTTTCTTACTTTGGCCATGTCTCTGAGTATTGCACACCTTGTGCTTTTGGGCACTCCAGTGATGTTGCAGCTCTGAAATATGGCCAAACTGGTGGCAAGTGGCATCTTGGCAGCTGCACGCTTGACTTTTCTCAGTTCATGGGCAGTTATTTTGCGCCTTGGTTTTTCCACACGCTTCTTGCAACCCTGTTGACTATTTTGAATGAAACGCTTGATTGTTCGATGATCACGCTTCAGAAGCTTTGCAATTTTAAGAGTGCTGCATCCCTCTGCAAGATATCTCACTATTTTTTACTTTTCTGAGCCTGTCAAGTACTTCTTTTGACCCATTTTGCCAAACGAAAGGAAGTTGCCTAATAATTATGCACACCTGATATAGGGTGTTGATGTCATTAGACCACACCCCTTCTCATTACAGAGATGCACATCACCTAATATGCTTAATTGGTAGTAGGCTTTCGAGCCTATACAGCTTGGAGTAAGACAACATGCATAAAGAGGATGATGTGGTCAAAATACTCATTTGCCTAATAATTCTGCACTCCCTGTATATATTTGCTGCAATATTCTCTGAAATGGCTCATCTGTCTATTAGAACATATAGTATTAGTTAAAAACAGCACTGTTAATGAGATGTACTTTGGTTCCGTTTTTACTGGTTGTCACTATCTTTTTAAATTGAAGTATGGGCAAGTGTGAGGGCAGGTACTGCCCAATATAAGGATGGAGTGTGTACATGTGCATTATGTCTCTGATGCAACTCTAAATACCAGCGTTGCTTACAGACACAGCCAGCTTCAAAAACGTGCTCATGCACGATATCCCCATAGGAAACAATGTGGCAGTTTGAGCTGAAAAAAAAACTAACACCTGCAAAAAAGCAGCGTTCAGCTCCTAACGCAGCCCCATTGTTTCCTATGGGGAAACACTTCCTAAGTCTGCACCTAACACCCTAACATGAACCCCGAGTTTAAACACCCCTAACCTTACACTTATTAACCCCTAATCTGCCGCCCCCGCTATCACTGACCCCTGCATATTATTATTAACCCCTAATCTTGCGCTCTGTACACCGCCGCAACCTATATTATAGCTATGTACCCCTAATCTGCTGCCCCAAACATCGCCGACCCCTATATTGTATTTATTAACCCCTAATCTCCCCCCCTCCCAATGTCGCCGCTACCTAACTACACTTATTAACCCCTACACTAACACCCATAAACTACCTATGTACCCCTAAACCGATGTCCCCCCACATCGCCGCCACTCTAATAAAAAATTTGAACCCCTAATCTGCCGACCGTACACCGCCGCAACCTACATTATCCCTATGTACCCCTAATCTGCTGCCCCTAACATCGCCGACACCTACATAATATTTATTAACCCCTAATCTGCCCCCCCAATGTCGCCGCTACCTAACTACACTTATTAACCCCTAATCTGCCGACCGGACCTCGCCGCTACTCTAATAAATGTATTAACACCTAAAGCTAAGTCTAACACTAACACCCCCCTAAATTAAATTTAATTTAAATCTAACGAAATAAAATAAATCTTATTAAATAAATTAATCCTATTTAAAGCTAAATACTTACCTGTAAAATAAACCCTAATATAGCTACAATATAACAAATAATTATATTGTAGCTATTTTAGGATTTATATTTATTTTACAGGCAACTTTGTATTTATTTTAACTAGGTACAATAGCTATTAAATAGTTATTTACTATTTAATAGCTACCTAGTTAAAATAATTACAAAATTACCTGTAAAATAAATCCTAACCTAAGTTACAATTAAACCTAACACTACACTATCAATAAATTAATTAACTAAACTACCTACAATTATCTACAATTAAATCAACTAAACTAAATTACAAAAAAAAACAAACACTAAATTACAAAAAATAAAAAAAGATTACAAGAATTTTAAACTAATTACACCTACTCTAAGCCCCCTAAAAAAATAACAAAGCCCCCCAAAATAAAAAAATGCCCTACCCTATTCTAAAATAAAAAGTTAACAGCTCTTTTACCTTACCAGCCCTTAAAAGGGCCTTTTGCGGGGCATGCCCCAAAGAAAACAGCTCTTTTGCATTTTAAAAAAACATACAATACCCCCCCCAACATTACAACCCACCACCCACATACCCCTAATCTAACCCAAACACCCCTTAAAAAACCTAACACTAAGCCCCTGAAGATCTCCCTACCTTATCTTCACCACGCCGGGTATCACCGATCCGTCCGTTTTTTTAAAAAGCAAAAGAGCTGTTTTCTTTGGGGCATGCCCCGCAAAAGGCCCTTTTAAGGGCTGGTAAGGTAAAAGAGCTGTTAACTTTTTATTTTAGAATAGGGTATGGCATTTTTTTTATTTTGGGGGGCTTTGTTATTTTTTTAAGGGGCTTAGAGTAGGAGTAATTAGTTTAAAATTCTTGTAATCTTTTTTTAATTTTTTGTAATTCAGTGTTAGGTTTAATTGTAACTTAGGTTAGGATTTATTTTACATGTAATTTTTTAATTATTTTAACTAGGTAGCTATTAAATAGTAAATAACTATTTAATAGCTATTGTACCTATTTAAAATAAATACAAAGTTGCCTATAAAATAAATATAAATCCTAAAATAGCTACAATATAATTATTTGTTATATTGTAGCTATATTAGGGTTTATTTTACAGGTAAGTATTTAGCTTTAAAGGGACAGTTTACTCAAAAAATTTCTCCCCTTTAATTTGTTCCCAATGATCCACTTTACCTGCTGGAGTGTATTAAATTGTTTACAAGTAGCTCCTTTACCCTTATATTGGCATTTGAAATTGTTAATTTAGCATGTGGTATCCCCACCTATTCTGAAAGTTTGTGGCCACGCGTACCAGCTATAGATAAGCTTTGTAAACACAGCCAGCAGAAGAAATTACACTCCCAGTGTGATAAAGCAGAGATAAGGTAATAAAATGTTGATTTTCCATTGTTCTCTCAAAGTGTTGGTGATTGTTTTAAGGACAGATATAAGATAAAAAAGCAGGTATATGTGCACAATGTGATACAGTAATGAGATCTGATTATACCTACAAGCTCAACCTATTTTATTAGGCTGTGGCTTCAAAACACAAAATCAGAGCTTTAATATACAGAAATAAACCTTAAAAAGCAAATTTTCATACATTTTTTACTCTGCAGTTGGTAAAAAAAGCAATTGTAAACACATTAAGGGAAAAACTATTTTACAGTATACTGTCCCTTTAAATAGGATTCATTTATTTAATAAGATTTATTTTATTTAGTTAGATTTAAATTAAATTTAACTTAGGGGGTGTTAGTGTTAGTGTTAGACTTAGCTTTAGGGGTTAATACATTTCTTAGAGTAGCGGCGAGGTCCAGTCGGCAGATTAGGGGTTAATAAGTGTAGTTAGGTAGCGGCGACATTGGGGGGGCAGATTAGGGGTTAATAAATATTATGTAGGTGTCGGCGATGTTAGGGGCAGCAGATTAGGGGTACATAGGGATAATGTAGGTTGCGGCGGTGTACGGTCGGCAGATTAGGGGTTCAAATTTTTTATTAGAGTGGCGGCGATGTGGGGGGACATCGGTTTAGGGGTACATAGGTAGTTTATGGGTGTTAGTGTACTTTAGAGCACAGTAGTTAAGAGCTTTATGAACTGGCGTTAGCCCATAAAGCTCTTAACTCCTGACTTTTTTCTGCTGCTGGAGTTTTGTCGTTAAAGTTCTACCGCTCACTTCAGCCAAGACTCTAAATACCGGTGTTAGGCAGATCCCATTGAAAAGATAGGATACGCAATTGACGTAAGGGGATCTGCGGTATGGAAAAGTCGCGGCTGGAAAGTGAGCGTTAGACGCTTTCCTGACTGACTATAAATACCAGCGGGCTGCCAAAAGCAGCGTTAGGACCCCTTAGCGCTGGTTTTGACGGCTAACGCAGAACTCTAAATCTAGGCGAATATTTGATATTTCATATAAATTTAATATTTTTAAAACACAATATAAATACTATAGATTAAATGACTAATTAATTTTAAATTTTGAATAAGGAACAATTATAATACATTGCTGAAGTTAAAACATAAAAGTTTTTTTTTTTTTTTTATTATTTAAAATGTATATTTAAACGGCCATTATAGACTATAAAAGATATGGGATGTTTAAATAAATTATTCAAAAAAGATAAAGTATTTAATTTACATCTATTATAAATTTTTCATATAAAGCCCTTAAAAATGATTTACAATTTTCTAGTCCTCTGAATGAATTTGAATACGTTAGTATAACCTAATAGCTACAAAGCCAGGCTTTTTCATACACTCCCTGAATAGAAGTGCTTACAGTCTTAACATCCAGAACCCATGCTTGAGCTGTCTGTGTCATTGATAATCTAGTTTAATTCCAATCCCCTCACCTGCACTATTCGCTTTCTCCATAACTGTTTACAATGGCCACTTATTTCACTCAAGTTCCTGTCCTCAACTTAGCCATTTTAATAAAGCTCTGTGAAATTTGACCGTACAATCGTTTTGTATGGCTACTTGTTAATTATTTATAATCTAGTAGTAACAACAGGGTGAAGTGTGATCTCTCCAGGAAGAGTTTTGGGAGATTTAAAAAAGTATTGTGGAGGTGGTTGGATGCAGGAAGACCTGTGAAAGGTAATGCTTTTTCAAAACCTGCCTTTTATGTCACCGTATGTTTTTATAACAGCAAGTAACATGTACCTTGCATGTTTTACAAGCATCCACAATAAAATCACTTAACTCAAATTCAAGGCTGTAAGCGTAAGACAGGTAATTGTATATTCTCAAAAAAGCATTACCCTTCACAGGTCTTCATGCATCCAACCAACTCCAGAATACATTTGAAATATCACAAAAATCTTCATGGAGACATCCCACTCCCCCTCTGTCATCACTACAGCATTATAAATACTTCACAAGAAGCTTTTATAAAAAATTTTTTAGGGTCATCAGATTTCAAATAGCAGTAATCAAAATGCTACGGTGAGGGCAATAGGTGGAGTGAAATCCATGCACAGTGAAAACAGTCATGGACAAAGGGAATAGTGCAGATGAGGAGATTGGAATTGAACTAGATTATAAATTACACTCCAGCATGGGGTCTGTCTGTAAAGACTGTAAGCACTTCTAGTTAGGGAGTGTAAGTAAAAGCCTTGCTTTCTAGCTCTTAGGTTATACGAACCTATTAAAATTTATTAAGAGTAATATAAAATTTTAAAACATTTTAAGTGGCTTTATCGGAAAAATTCATAATAGATGTAAATTACAAATGTTATCTTATTGGAATCCTTTATTTAAACATATCATATTTTTTGAAGTGTATAATGGCCATTTAAGTCTGATAAGTAATATAATTATTTTCATTTACTCAATTTTTACACTCATTCAGATTCAATCAGTCAGGGACCCTTTGAAAAAGCCGGAATTGTAAACGGCGAAACATGTTAGGGAAAGGTTGATATCGTGGTTTCAAATCAACCTATTATTCTTTTAAAGTAGCAAACTAATATAGACTTGGAGAAATCAATATGTTTAAGAGTTAAAAATAAGCTTACGGTTTGGGACTGGGAACTTATTCTTAAAAATATTTGGGCAGTAGTGTTTACATACTTGCCAATTACTTAGCAAACCAGTATACCAAGCTCTCAGAGGTGGTTATAGTAAACTCGTACGAGTAATAATTCAAACTGTTTGTTTTTTTATTGGTTGTATAACTGTACAAAATTATACTAAATGTAAGTCGGTCAGGTAACAACACACCTAAGGATAGCAACTTAACGAATACAATATATGAACAATTCCAGTTCATAAATAGTAACAATACTTAACGGCTACCTTTCTCAAATAAACCAATTAGTGATGTTCATTCACAAAGCTAACAAAGATACTTTTGAATTTTGTAACTGTTATACCTCTCCCATGTTGTACAATAATCTCCTAATTACGCACAGAATTATTATAACCAACACAGACAATATAGAAACAAAGTATCTATTTAAAACGTTAATCCGCTTTTCCTATAAGCAATTTCAATAGAAATTTTAACAAATAGTATCTACAATATTTGCATACAAACATCAGATATTACTAAGAGCAGATCAATACGATTACTTGTCACATTCTGAAGCGCTCAAATTACAAAATTTGGATATTTATAAATTTACAAACTCAGAATAACCCTAGAGAATTTTGTGTCCAAGTGACAGTATACAATTTAACACAGCTCTTTAATAACAACTCAATTTTAATAATTCTATACCTCAATATTTATAATATCAGATAGGTTGAAATTATTATATAAACAATCCAGATACAGAACATAGATTGTTTACTTGCACTACTCAGGCACCAACAAATACAGCAACTCATTACAATTATCGTTACTACCTTAATATATAACCCTGTATTATTACTACAGTACAGACCTGAGAAATATTTGGTAAAACAGTGCACAGTACTGTAAAAATAAACAAAATAATAACTTAATAATATACCTCTCTTAACCCTTTAAGGACACAGCTTTTAGTTTGCTCAATTGTTTTATGACGGAAAAATTCCGTCATATGTCCTTAAGAGGTTAATCGATTGTAATTAAGGGAAAGCACTACCAACAAATATTATTTCTAATTATTGATACTATATAACCGGGTTGTCAAGGTATTTGAAATATTATTAAATAATATATAGAAGTATATTTATCTTTATTTAATAAATCTGTGGATGTGCACATGGTCTGTAAAACAAAGGATTATTTCTAAGAGATCTCTCACACTCATTATGTAAATTATGCTAAACACACAGGGGGGGGACCATGAAACATTTGGCCTGCCCAATTTAATACAGTCACTTAGAGGAATGTTGGGGGAAGTAATTTTGAAAGAGAACAGGATACAGGCCCATATATGGGTTTCCTCCAAGGGAAATGCTGATCCGTCTGAAAAGATGTGAGAGATACAAACATTCTTCAAGGGACTGATAATTAGCACAAATTTGTTTTGAGTGACTCAGGCTGTGTGGCTGATAACACCAGAATACACAGAGAAAACACAGACAAATGCTAAGGTGTGACTCTGAACATACAGCACACAGTGAAGACACATGGCTTACATTATGATTTCAAAGCAACTGTAGTTAGATTTCAAATAAAATATACTAAGAAAATAAATGCAAGACATACATATTTTGAAAGCATGAATATCTTAGCCTCTGTGTGTTTAAGAATATAAATAGATGTTTGTGGACCTAAAAGTAAATGATTTATAATACTTAATTTTATTTCATATGGACCATAGACATATGAAATGCTTGGATCCTTTCTAATAATTATTTCTATTTTTATTGCAGACAACCATTGGTCATGAGCATCAAGCTATGCACTTAGAAAGAGATGGAATGCTTGCATGAAATGAAATGTCATATCATATGAATGTGCAATAAATGTTTATAAAGTTTTAAATACATCTCTTAAAATATAGTGAGATGAAGATATGGAAGTTACTTTGATGTGATATGACTATGAGATATAAATTTTCTGTTAGGCTAAATGAAATATAAATTATTTTAATATAATGTTAGATATATGTGATGTTTCATATCAAAATGATCAGAAAATTCATTAAGATATAACTTATCCAAAACAAATATTGTGAATAGTTGTTGCAGTAAATTATGATAAAATGAATAACCATTTCATAGAAATACTGATTTAAGTTGTTTCAAATGTTGCTGTGTCTGTTTGTGATGCCACCCGGTGTTGCCATGCGAGAACTACAGCCAGAAGGTTCTTTCTGGCTGTTAAAAATGAAATTTCCAAGGGCCAATCCGATTAGATTTCCCAGATAACCAATGGGAAGGTCAGCTCCCGTAGTGCCACCCACATGATGTCATCAATGATTGAAAACATATATAAGTAAGCAAAAGAGAAATAGGAGAAAAAAAGGCTGTTTTAACTTTGGATGATATCTGCTGCTGGCATTTTGAAACCAATCTAAACAAGCTGATTACCTCCTTCTCATTGATTGCAAAAATTACTTATCTGTCTTCTGAGATGACCTAAAGACCGCTACGAATTGGTTCAAAATTGGTGAAGTATATTGTATTTTAAATTGGTAGTCATAAGCCTAGGTATTGTTTAAATCTGTATCTGATTTGCTAAGTAAATCATCTGTGCAAGTTCTGATATTGTAAGTTAATTCTGTATTAGGATAAATTGCAGTTAAATAGCAGAATATATATATATATATATATATATTATCCTATTGTTGAAAGAGCACAGTTTAGAATTGTATTGCTTGGATGTTAAAGGTTTTTAGTCCCATTGTGTTAAATAAATAAGGCTGAATTGTGAAGGTATATTTTTCTGGGTTTTGTAAGAAGGATAGCATATTTTAAGAGTTGGTTTTAATGCATATAAATTTTGTGTCATATTCTAATATTGCAAATATATTTCAAAAATGTTCATGGATATTAACTAAATAAAAGAGTTCAGGTATTTATATTAATTTTATTGTTTCTTAGTAGATGCATGTTTATTAAGGGTTTCTATTTTTAAAGAAAATTATTGGTTGTATTGTGTCATAACCCTGCCATAAACTGATATATTATTTGTATAGCACTACTAAGATTTTCATAAATATACTGACATAATAATTGGAGGCACTTTTCTGAGATTTATTAATATTCCATCATATTTGATATAATATATTTGTGGTAGATAGAAATTATTATAAAAGAGAGAAAAAGTTTCATATTTCGATATTAATATTTTGAAGATATAATTTTTGAAGAGTTGAAATATTGATTTTCATATTTCGAGATTGATATTAATATCTTGAAATATTATTAAAGATTAATTTTTGAAAGATTAATAAAAATATTAATTTTTCATATTTAAAAATGAATCAAAAATATTAATTTTTCATATTTTCAAAGTTAATCAAAAATATTAATTTTTCATATTTCGAAATATTAATTTTTCATATTTCAAAATTAATAATATTTTTTTTGGAATATAACATTTTTTTCTTCTCTCTTTTTATTGGTAAAAATTGTATTAGCGTTTTAGTTTAACTAAGTAGTAAACCAATATAATAATGTATGTAGCCAGAAGTGACTAATTTAATTCTATACATAGCAATGAAATTGGTCCCATAACCATACCTATTACTAAAGGTCAGGTCCTTAAGAAAGATATCTTAAGTTACCTTAAAGGGAAGTTTAATATTGCGGGTGAATTAAATGATTTTATGGATACGCTTGAAACTAGGGCTAAAAATATTACCGTTAATAATAATATGTGGAATGAAGAGAATGAATTCTTCCAGGAATTATTAATGATTAATCAATGCAAAGCTCCCAAAAAGCGAGAAGAACTAATACTAAAATCTTGGCCCCTCTTAATAAGCATTATTGACGAAATGTCGTTTTGTGTCACAGACAAACGATTGCAAATACAGGAGCTAGAAAATAGTATTCGTTCCTCGCGCAGATGCGAAGAGGGTTTAAAAATAGCCAAGAATAAAATGGATGAATTTGCCCAAAACCTAGCCACCTTAGATAAGCACAATATGGACTTAATCGCGCAGATACAAGATTTAAATAAACAGCTTGCACAAAGCCAGAGAGAATTAAGCGATTTAAAAAGGTCATATCGCCATAATGAAAATCCTTATATTAACAGTGAGAATAATGTAGATAATGCTAACTCCTTTAGCGAACGCGTCAGGGACGAGGTACAAAAACATATGGAACAGTATAGACAAATGACCCCTAACGGGTCAGAAATAGATTTCCCAAATAGGCAGTCACCTCAGGATGTAAATCCAGAGGATTGCTGTAGCGCAGCTGATGCGGGGGAGGGAAACTCTAACAGAGAAACCCAAAATAAGTCTGATAAAGTCTATGATTCCCATAAAATAATCACCTTCGTACAACGCGCAGTACCTATATTCTCCAATAAGGGAACAACATCTGTAATTGATCATTTACAGGCTTTTGAAAATGCGTTAGCTATAATGAATGTTACAAGTGAGAAATTGAAAATTGAATTTCTGCCCTGGGTATTTGACAGTAAGCATCACAAATTATTTGCTTCACTAAAGGATATGAATATTCATTCCTGGAATGGGGTAAAACGACAATGCAGAAAAGAATTTGGGCAATATCGCACTAAAACTGCAGCGAAAATAGCGGTATATGGTTTAAAATGTTGTGCGAATCAGAGTCCAATCGAATTCCTTTCTGTATTGAAAAATGCGTACAGTATGGCTGAAGATAATCCCAAATTTGATGGCTCAGAATTTGTAAATTTATTTTTTGAAGCACTGCCTACACCCATCAAAATCAACTTAGCTAGAGATTTTGATGAGGACTGCTCATTGGAATGGCTGATCAAAGTGAGTACGAAGTTATACTCTATTCAGCAGTCCAGTGAGCAGGGGGTTAAAAAGGAGTCAAAACCCAAAATTGTGGCAGAAACTAGGGTGTCACCTAGCCCCCTCAATTTGGAGTCTAAAAAGAGGACTTATGCAGAGGTGGCCAGTCAAAACAGGCCATCTCCACAAAGGTTTAATTCTGCCCCTCCCCCTACACAGGTTGAGGCGCAGGGAGACTATAACCAAAGTGGGGGACATAATCAGGTGAATAATTACTCACAAAGAGAATACTCACCAAATAATTGGTATCCGCGCAAGGGTAGATACAATAGGCGGCGAAGATATTCTCAGGATAACCAGACACCCCAGGTATATAATGCTCCCCAAAGTACTAATACTGAACAAGCTGAACCCCAGGGGCAACCACGCCAGAATAGAAATAGTGGCCCTGATTCTGAGGGAACCCAATGGTCCAGGAATCAGTACAATGGGGCACAAAGAGATAGGCCCAGGGGTAGAGGTAACTTGTACAATCAGGTAGTTTACCCAGTTAAATCGGTTGAGCGAACAAATCGCTAATATGAGTCAAAAATCTACGGCTCAGCAACCGAACAATACTTTTTTAGGGGTACAGCCAGTGGTCAGCAGTGGACCACAGGCACAGTCATAAATACTGCACTATCTCCTGAGGGGGAGGGGAGAGATGTACAAAATGTAATAATAAATATCAATGATACTAATCATGTTCTCTCCCCACAGACCAAAAACGGACAATTTAGCTGTGATGACAGACAACCTCATCCGGGAAAAATTAACAAACCTCTTCCTTTGCAGAATTCTCTTAACCTTATCTCCACAGATGCAGAACACAAGAATCCAGCCGAACCTGTCCTAGAGGAAACAGGTAGATATGAAGATTCTTCTGCATCAGAAAGCATGGCAAACTCAGGTAACACGTGGCGAAGCCCACAAATGTATGATAACGCCAACTTTATGTGTGAAATGGTAGAAACTGCAGGAAGATATTATGTATTAGTTGAGCTGCAAGATTCAGTCTCCAACCCTATCAGGGATAATTGACACTGGGTCACAGGCAACTATCTTATCCCACAGGTACTACACACAGCTAAATGAGCTAACACCCCACAAACCTAAAATAAAAGAATTTGACGGTTCTCTAATAGGTGTTGGGGGTGACTCCCTAAAAGTCTACGGTACTGCCTGGTTAAAATTTAAATTGGGGAACAGGGTCATAAGACACCCTGTCATTATAGTGGATCTGCCAACTGATCATTTAATTATTGGTAGTGATCTCCTGAAACGATTAAGCACCATAATTGATTGCATAAATAATGTAATTTGGTCACAAGTTAAACGGCCTATCAATTATGAAAAATCTGGTATATCTCGCACCCGACATAGCTGTCACGTGGTGGAAGAGAAACCAGATGCTGTGGAGATTCATTTCAGGAATAACTCTGCACCTGAAATCACTATTCTACAAATAGATGATCAGACTCCTTTTAGTGGCTCTGATGGTAATACTTTTAAAATTTCGCCTGGAAAGATAGCGAATATTTCCCTAGATGGCGATATATTAACCATATCACTCCACAAGGGGGATCATAAAATCCCTAAGGGGGGAGGCCACGCTCAATACCTCACAGGGATTGAGAGAGTTAAAGAGGATCTATTTATCCCTATACAAGTGCATGACCTTGGTAAAACCAAGTATGCTAAAATAAACTTAAATCAGGAAGCTAGCTATATAAGCGAAGGTTTATTAGCGCAAATAGCTGAACCTAAAGTGATTAAATATCTTTCTCCCCAAGACCACTGTGTCAACGGCCTGTATGACAGGTCTGAAAGCTATAACATCACAGCTAAGTGCTTATTATCTATCTCTATTGGTAATAAGTCAGTGAAGCACCTGTTTTTAGTTTTAAATACTCCCCATAATCAAATATACATTGGCAATGATATCTTACATAGATATGCCATACAAATAGATTTGATTAACTCTTGCCTCTGGAGCAGGTTAAAGGGGGACCCTGAAGTATTTCAGGATGAAAATGCAGCCCTGAAATCAAACCAGCAATTGCCATATGCTGTGAATATGCAGGTACTTCTGAAACACTGATTTGCCTCTCCCATAGAATACAAAATCTGGGTATCACAGTGACTTACACTCCTATGGTGAATATTGGAACTGTTCCAATACATATTGTTGTGCATAACATGACCCCACAGGATATAACATTATCCAAGGGAACTACCATAGGATATGCACTGGAATCGAGTTATTACACTTTTGGATTCCAGAATAATGTAATTGGGCTAATACCTGAAGGATACTTAACTGAAGAACAATTAATAGAACAATCCTTTGCATCTATGCCAGAGGGTCTATTTAATATTCAGTCTATTTATCCCTTCAGCTCAGAGGAAGGCATCTGTAAAATTGAAGAAGCCTCTCTAGTGTTTGATCAGCCAATCAAACAGCAAGATTACCCCAATACCCAGAGTCATGGGAGCAATGTAAATTATAATCAAGGGGATCTCACCTCTAGACTGGAAGAAGCCTATGAAATAGGACAGCCTGAAATCTTTCCAGGATTTCAGCAAATAGTCGAAGAGCAAATATCCTTAGCTAATGGCTGTTCCAGCGATGATGAACGCCAACAGCTGCGAGAACTCCTGATGGAGTACAAGGATATTTTTGCTAAGGATTCTTATGACTGTGGTACTACAGACTTGCACATTGCAAGAATACAAACAGATCCCGATGCACCACCTGTATTTGTCAAACAATACAGACTTCCCTTAGCCTCATATGATTCTCTTGCAGAGATCATAAGGAATTTGGAAGAAAGAGGTATTATCAGACAGGTGCACAGCTCTTATAATAATCCTATTCTAGGTGTCCTTAAGCCCAATGGACAATGGCGTTTGTGTGCTGACTTAAGACAGCTAAACAAACGAGTATACATGTCTGGCTGGCTTGTGCCATATATTGACCAATGCCTAGCACAAATGCAGGGATCCAAAATGTTCACTGCCATTGATTGTGCGCAGGGATATTGGACCATAAAGGTACATGAAGAGGACCAATATAAGCTGGCATTCTCTTTCCAAAAGGTCCAATATGCATTCCAGAGACTTCCATTTGAATACATAAATTCTGGACATGAATTTGCCATATTCATGCATAAGGCTATGCCTGATGCACTGGAAAGGGGGACCTTATCTTATGTTGATGATGTTTTAATCAAAAGCACAGACTTTGAAAAACACGTCGCAGAGCTTAAACACGTCCTCAGCCAACTTAAAAGGGCAGGTGTCAAATTATCGCTACAAAAAGCTCAATGGTGCCGCACTCGTGTAAACTTCTTGGGACATGAAGTTACCTCTGAAGGATTAAATCCCCAAAAGAAAAAGGTGGAAGCTATAGTGAATTCTAAAAACCCAACTAATTTAAAGGAATTGAGATCATTCCTGGGTATGACAAATTATTCTCGCAAATTCATTGATAATTATGCAGAATTAGCTAAACCACTACTACTTCTTCTAAAGAAAGATGTGAAATGGCACTGGAGTGAGTCTCAAGAGACAGCCATCAGAGAGCTGAAGAGAAAACTCACTCAAGCACCTTGCTTAGCGTACCCTGAAGGTGGTAAACCTTTCTTCTTAGAGACAGGTTACACAGATATAAGCATGAGTGCTGTGTTATACCAAAAGCATGATAATTTGAACAAAGCCATTGCTTATGCGAGCAAAAATCTATCCCCAGTAGAAATAAAATTTATTTGCGAAAAAGCCCTCTTATCTACTGTATGGGCTCTACAAAATTTCTGCAGCTATATACAGGGCGAGAAAATTATTGTAGAAACGGCCCACCAGCCTTTGCTATATTTTCAAAGTGAGAGAATAAGAGATGGGAATTTGTCTAATAGCCGCATAACAGCGTGGACTCTTTCCTTACAAGGCTGGCCCTTAGAAATTCGCTACAAGCAGAATAAAAAGAATCCAGTCGCACAAGGGCTTGCTGAGCTCCACGACTGTACTGCTAGAGATCCTGGGGAAGAATTATCAGAAGATGATTTTCTGGAGGAACAATTGCTTTCCCCATATAAAATGTACAATGAGGACCATTGTCAAACATTACCTTGGGTATATGTTGATGGTTGTTCTTACCATGCCACTATTGATAATGAGCGCAGATTAGTCGCTGGCATTGGTATAACTGGGGCAAATGGATTCTCAAATATATCTGTAGGTTTCAACATTGGACCAAGATCCAGTCAAGTTGCAGAACTAACTGCTGTTTTCAAAACCATTGAAATGGCTATTGAACATGGTATTCATGAATTTGTGATCATAACTGACTCAAATTATGTGCGTGACAGTTTTGTTGAATACCTGCCAACTTGGAAAAGAAATGGCATGCAGAAAAGCAATAACAAACCAGTCAAGCATGGCAAGTTGTTCTGCGAGATTGATAATCTGGTAGTATCCAATGATTTAACCATACACTGGAAAAAGACCAAGGGTCATTCCAGAGTTCTAGGTCCTGATAAGGAAGGCAATGACCTTGCGGACTCATTAGCCAAACAAGGAGCCATAACTGGAGAACTCCTTAATATTGACCACTTAATGGGTGCAATTCAGGTAGAAGCCATTACCAGAAACCAGGCAAAACAACAGAGTGAGCCTAACTTGGTACAATGGAGTCAGGATTCTCCTAGTGAGGACCTGATCACTAGTCAAAAAGAAGACCCCATTGTAGGCATCTTCTATAAACACATAGAAGATCCTGAAAGCAACCACATCTCAAAAGATGATTGTATTGGCAAAGAAGATCTTAGGATCTTAATAAAATCTAGATCACAATTCAAGTTACAGGATGGGTTGTTAATTAGAACCTCCAAAACTGGCATCCAACAGTGGGTAGTACCCATCAAGTTCAGAGGTCTAATGCTTCAACATGTCCATGATGCTCCCACATCTGGTCATCGTGGTGCCAAACTCACGTATGAAATATTACGTGATTATGCTTTTTGGCCACACATGTTGAAAGATGTTCAAACCTACTGTCAAGGGTGTTTAATCTGCCCACAGTTCCAACCCACTGCACCAACGCATAGAGCGCCATTGCAGAAAAGGGGGATGTGGTTTGCCCCAAAGAATCGAATCAGATCGGGGGACCCACTTCACTAGCGAAGTGATGACCAAAATGTGGAAAATACTAGGGGTTAAAAGAAAGCTCCCTATTGCTTATAGAGCTGCCTCAAGTGGTGGTGTAGAGCGTTACAACCAGTCCATTGTTAAAATCCTCAAAAAGTTTGTGAGTGAAACAGGTAAAGACTGGGATGTAAAAAAAAAGACTAAGCAGTTAATTAGGAAGGTTAAAGCTCATGCAGAAGAGAAGATAGCACAGTCAGTAAAACATGGGGACAAAACATTCTTTAGATATATCAGTGAAAGAAGAAAAAATAAGGTAGGAATAGTAAAATTGAAATCAGTTGATGGTAGAATAATAGAAGGTGATAAGCAGATTGCAGACTGTCTCAATGATTACTTCTGTTCTGTTTTCACTAAAGATTGTGAAGATACAATGTCTACATTAAGGGATGCTACGCAAAATAGAAACAAGCTTAACAGTAATCTTTTTACAGAGGATGAGGTTTTGTTAGCATTATCAAAAATAAATGTTACAAAGGCAGTGGGTCCTGATAATATTCATCCAAGGGTTTTAAAAGAACTTCGATCAGTGCTAACTGTCCCATTAACTGATCTGTTTAATCAGTCACTATTAACAGGAGCTGTCCCAGATGATTGGAGAATAGCAAATGTAATACCTCTTCATAAAAAGGGCAGTAGAGAAGAATCTGGCAACTACAGGCCAGTTAGTTTAACTTCAGTAGTAGGGAAATTAATGGAAAGCCTCTTAAAAGAAATAATTATGACTTACATAAAGACAAACAATTTAGAGGACCAAAATCAGCATGGTTTTACTTCAGGGAGATCATGTCAGACTAATCTAATTGACTTCTTTGATTATGTAACAAAAGTATTAGTCAAGGGAGGAGCAGTTGATGTAGCATATCTAGATTTCAGCAAAGCATTTGACACCGTCCCACACAATAAACTTATTCACAAACTATATCTCCTTGGTCTAGATTCAAAAATTGTAAACTGGGTGGAATGCTGGCTTAAGGACAGAAAACAAAGTGTCTTAGTAAATGGAGTTCATTCAGCAGAGGGGGCTGTTACTAGTGGTGTTCCTCAGGGGTCAGTTCTGGGGCCTGTTTTGTTTAACATATTTATCTGCGATATCAGCAAAGGGCTACAGGGGAAAGTATGTCTCTTTGCAGATGATACAAAAATTTGCAACAGAGTGGATGTTCCAGGGGGGGTAGACAAAATGAGAAGTGATATACAACAATTGGAGGATTGGACAAACGACTGGGATCTAAAGTTTAACACAGCAAAGTGTAAAATAATGCATTTAGGGAAGAAAAATCCAAATGTTAATTACAGACTCAATGACACTTTACTGACTGTTACAGACGAGGAACAGGACTTGGGAATTATTATTTCAGATGATTTAAAACTTAGCAAACAATGTAGTAATGCAGCGAGTAAGGCTAGCAGAATGCTTGGATGTATTGGTAGAGGTATTTGCAGCAGAAATAGTAAGGTTCTTATGCCACTTTATAGATCATTAGTTAGGCCTCATCTTGAGTATTGTGTGCAGTTCTGGAGGCCATATCTTCAGAAGGATATTAACAAACTTGAATCTGTGCAAAGGAGGGCTACCAAAATGGTACATGGTCTAAAAAATAAAACTTACCAGGATAGGCTCAATGACCTAAATATGTATAGCTTAGAATAGAGAAGGGAAAGAGGTGATATGATAGCAACTTTCAAGTACATTAAAGGGTTTAGTAAAACTGAGGCTGTGGGTATTTTACATAAAATGGAAAATTCAAGAACAAGGGGTCATGAGCTCAAGCTAAATGGTAGTAGATTCAGGAGTAATTTGAGGAAGCACTTCTTCACAGAAAGAGTGATTGATTTATGGAATAAACTTCCTCAAGAGGTAGTAGCAACAAACACTGTGGGGGACTTTAAAAATGCATGGGACAAGCATAGGGCTATCCTAAAAAAAAAAGAGCTTCCACATGCAAGGAGTAAAAGCTGGGGAACAGCCTTAACTAAGTTTTTGAACATTTTAAATTTAAAACAAAAAAGAGGAAGACAATAAGTTATTAATAGCAAACACATTAATTTAATGGAGAAATACTTAAAAGCACAGAAAATGTCTCCCAAGATTAAAGCTAGTGAAAAGAGGAATATTAAAAATACAAGCGTGCTTAGTACATCCATTGAAGAAGGCCCAGCAGGGGGCAGGGTGGAGGAGAGCAACGATGCAAATCTTATAGCCTCCCAGGTATGCGCTTTAATTCTACCTAAGATTGAAGAAATAAACATGAGACTGATTACCATAGCTGAAGAGCTGAAAGCTCAAAGTGCAAGAATGACAGCTATAGAACAAAGGTTGTCAGATTGTGAAGATATACAGAACGCCTGGGAACCTAAGTTGGAGTCTGTAATTAAAACCCACACACTGCTTGCCAATAGGCTGGAAGAAGCAGAAAATAGGAGCAGGCGTAATAATTTGAGGGTGATCGGCCTGCCAGAAGATGTTAAGCAGGATGACTTACTACAATTCGCTGAGGAAATACTCCCCCAAATTCTGAATGTGGAAGGGAAGAAAGATTTGTTCACGGTAGAAAGAGCGCATAGACTGGGCAGAGAAAAAGATGGAGTCTCTCCTAAGGAAAATAGAGCACGCCCAGTTATTATTAAATATTTGAACTATAGAGCCAAGATGGAGATATTAAGAGCATACAGAAGAAATCAGCAATTGGTCTTTAAAGATTCTAAAATTCTGCTTTTTCAGGACTTTTCCTTTGAAACGTCTACTAAAAGGAGACACTTTTCCAAAATCTGTACTGAGTTGGTGAAAGAGGGAAGATTTTTCTTACTGCTGTATCCGGCAAAGCTGAAAATTAAGTCAGGAACAGATTTTTTTGTTTTTGAGTCCCCAGAACAAGCACGCATCTTTTTAGACAAAGAAAAAGAAATTTAATTTTTGGTAGGATGCTCCTTATCCTGTATAGGGAAAAGGGCAATTCAATGCGAAAGCTAAAAAAAAAAAATAAAAAAAAAAAATTTTTTTCTTTCTTTTCTTTCACTGTTAAGATAGGAAGATGTTCAGATGAGGCTGTTTAAAATATAACAAGGTGGAATGGCTATTAGAAGATGCTGTTTAAAATGGGCTAATGATTTTTAGATGTTTCTATTTAAGATGTTTAAAACATGTTGAAAATACTATGCACTTGAATTATTTAAAGTGAATGGTAAATGGGATTATTGATTTGTCACAAACTAACATATGATAAGCTTTTTTAGCTTTTTTTAAAAAGGAAAAAGAAAAAGAAAAAAATAATTTTTTTATTTTTTTTTATCACTGCCAAGATGGGAAGATGTTTAGATGAGGTTGTTTAAAATATAACAAGATGGAATGGCTATTAGAGGATGCTGTTTTAAAATGGGCTAATGTTTTTTAGATTAAGATGTTTAAAACATGTTGAAAATATTATGCACTTGAATTACTTAAAGTGGATGGTAAATGGGATTATTGATTTGTCACAAATTAACATATGATAAGTTTTTTTAGCGTATTTTTTTTTTTATCACTGTTAAGATGGGAAGAGGTTCAGATGAAGTTGTTTAAAATATAACAAGGTGGAATGGCTATTAGAAGATGCTGTTTAAAATGGGTTAATGTTTTTTAGATGTTGTGGTTTAAGATGTTTAAAACATGTTGAAAATATTATGCACTCGAATTAGTTAAAGTGAATGGTAAATGGGATTATTGATTTGTCACAAACTAAGGCCTAGATTTAGAGTTCGGCGGTAGCCGTCAAAACCAGCGTTAGAGGCTCCTAACGCTGGTTTTGGGCGCCCGCTGGTATTTGGAGTCAGTGATTAAAGGGTCTAACGCTCACTTTACAGCCGCGACTTTTCCATACCGCAGATCCCCCTACGCCATTTGCGTAGCCTATCTTTTCAATGGGATCTTCCTAACGCCGGTATTTAGAGTCGTTTCTGCAGTGAGCGTTAGAGCTCTAACGACAAGATTCCAGCCGCCTGAAAATAGCAGGAGTTAAGAGCTTTCTGGCTAACGCCGGTTTATAAAGCTCTTAACTACTGTACCCTAAAGTACACTAACACCCATAAACTACCTATGTACCCCTAAACCGAGGTCCCCCCACATCGCCGCCACTCGATTAAAATTTTTAACCCCTAATCTGCCGACCGCCACCTACGTTATACTTATGTACCCCTAATCTGCTGCCCCTAACACCGCCGACCCCTGTATTATATCTATTAACCCCTAACTTGCCCCCCACAACGTCGCCGCAAGCTACTTAAAATAATTAACCCCTAATCTGCCGCGACCGCAAATCGCCGCCACCTACGTTATCCCTATGTACCCCTAATCTGCTACCCCTAACATCGCCGACCCCTATGTTATATTTATTAACCCCTAATCTGCCCCCCACAACGTCGCCGACACCTACCTACACTTATTAACCCCTAATCTGCCGAGCGGACCTGAGCGCTACTATAATAAAGTTATTAACCCCTAATCCGCCTCACTAACCCTATCATAAATAGTATTAACCCCTAATCTGCCCTCCCTAACATCGCCGACACCTACCTTCAATTATTAACCCCTAATCTGCCGACCGGAGCTCACCGCTATTCTAATAAATGTATTAACCCCTAAAGCTAAGTCTAACCCTAACACTAACACCCCCCTAAGTTAAATATAATTTTTATCTAACGAAATAAATTAACTCTTATTAAATAAATAATTCCTATTTAAAGCTAAATACTTACCTGTAAAATACATCCTAATATAGCTACAATATAAATTATAATTATATTATAGCTATTTTAGGATTAATATTTATTTTACAGGCAACTTTGTAATTATTTTAACCAGGTACAATAGCTATTAAATAGTTAAGAACTATTTAATAGTTACCTAGTTAAAATAATTACAAATTTACCTGTAAAATAAATCCTAACCTAAGATATAATTAAACCTAACACTACCCTATCAATAAAATAATTAAATAAACTACCTACAATTACCTACAATTAACCTAACACTACACTATCAATAAATTAATTAAACACAATTGCTACAAATAAATAAAATTAAATAAACTATCTAAAGTACAAAAAATAAAAAAGAACTAAGTTACAGAAAATAATAAAATATTTACAAACATAAGAAAAATATTACAACAATTTTAAACTAATTACACCTACTCTAAGCCCCCTAATAAAATAACAAAGCCCCCCAAAATAAAAAATTCCCTACCCTATTCTAAATTACAAATATTACAAGCTCTTTTACCTTACCAGCCCTGAACAGGGCCCTTTGCGGGGCATGCCCCAAGAATTTCAGCTCTTTTGCCTGTAAAAAAAAACATACAATACCCCCCCCCCAACATTACAACCCACCACCCACATACCCCTAATCTAACCCAAACCCCCCTTAAATAAACCTAACACTACCCCCCTGATGATCTTCCTACCTTGTCTTCACCATGCCAGGTTCACCGATCCGTCCTGGCTCCAAGATCTTCATCCAACCCAAGCGGGGGCTAGACATCCACTGAAGAAGTCCAGAAGAGGGTCCAAAGTCTTCCTCCTATCCGGCAAGAAGAGGACATCCGGACCGGCAAACATCTTCTCCAAGCGGCATCTTCTATCTTCTTCCATCCGATGACGACCGGCTCCATCTTGAAGACCTCCAGCGCGGATCCATCCTCTTCTTCCGACGACTAGACGACGAATGACGGTTCCTTTAAGGGACGTCATCCAAGATGGCGTCCCTCGAATTCCGATTGGCTGATAGGATTCTATCAGCCAATCGGAATTAAGGTAGGAATTTTCTGATTGGCTGATGGAATCAGCCAATCAGAATATAGTTCAATCCGATTGGCTGATCCAATCAGCCAATCAGATTGAGCTCGCATTCTATTGGCTGTTCCGATCAGCCAATAGAATGCGAGCTCAATCTGATTGGCTGATTGGATCAGCCAATCGGATTGAACTATATTCTGATTGGCTGATTCCATCAGCCAATCAGAATATTCCTACCTTAATTCCGATTGGCTGATAGAATCCTATCAGCCAATCGGAATTCGAGGGACGCCATCTTGGATGACGTCCCTTAAAGGAACCGTCATTCGTCGTCTAGTCGTCGGAAGAAGAGGATGGATCCGCGCTGGAGGTCTTCAAGATGGAGCCGGTCGTCATCGGATGGAAGAAGATAGAAGATGCCGCTTGGAGAAGATGTTTGCCGGTCCGGATGTCCTCTTCTTGCCGGATAGGAGGAAGACTTTGGACCCTCTTCTGGACTTCTTCAGTGGATGTCTAGCCCCCGCTTGGGTTGGATGAAGATCTTGGAGCCAGGACGGATCGGTGAACCTGGCATGGTGAAGACAAGGTAGGAAGATCATCAGGGGGGTAGTGTTAGGTTTATTTAAGGGGGGTTTGGGTTAGATTAGGGGTATGTGGGTGGTGGGTTGTAATGTTGGGGGGGGGGTATTGTATGTTTTTTTTTACAGGCAAAAGAGCTGAAATTCTTGGGGCATGCCCCGCAAAGGGCCCTGTTCAGGGCTGGTAAGGTAAAAGAGCTTGTAATATTTGTATTTTAGAATAGGGTAGGGAATTTTTTATTTTGGGGGGCTTTGTTATTTTATTAGGGGGCTTAGAGTAGGTGTAATTAGTTTAAAATTGTTGTAATATTTTTCTTATGTTTGTAAATATTTTATTATTTTCTGTAACTTAGTTCTTTTTTATTTTTTGTACTTTAGATAGTTTATTTAATTTTATTTATTTGTAGCAATTGTGTTTAATTAATTTATTGATAGTGTAGTGTTAGGTTAATTGTAGGTAATTGTAGGTAGTTTATTTAATTATTTTATTGATAGGGTAGTGTTAGGTTTAATTATATCTTAGGTTAGGATTTATTTTACAGGTAAATTTGTTATTATTTTAACTAGGTAACTATTAAATAGTTCTTAACTATTTAATAGCTATTGTACCTGGTTAAAATAATTACAAAGTTGCCTGTAAAATAAATATTAATCCTAAAATAGCTATAATATAATTATAATTTATATTGTAGCTATATTAGGATTTATTTTACAGGTAAGTATTTAGCTTTAAATAGGAATCATTTATTTAATAAGAGTTAATTTATTTCGTTAGATAAAAATTATATTTAACTTAGGGGGGTGTTAGTGTTAGGGTTAGACTTAGCTTTAGGGGTTAATACATTTATTAGAATAGCGGTGAGCTCCGGTCGGCAGATTAGGGGTTAATAATTGAAGGTAGGTGTCGGCGATGTTAGGGAGGGCAGATTAGGGGTTAATACTATTTATGATAGGGTTAGTGAGGCGGATTAGGGGTTAATAACTTTATTATAGTAGCGCTCAGGTCCGCTCGGCAGATTAGGGGTTAATAAGTGTAGGCAGGTGTCGGCGACGTTGTGGGGGGCAGATTAGGGGTTAATAAATATAACATAGGGGTCGGCGATGTTAGGGCAGCAGATTAGGGGTACATAGGGATAACGTAGGTGGCGGCGGTTTACGGAGCGGCAGATTAGGGGTTAAAAGTGTAATGCAGGGGTCAGCGATAGCGGGGGCGGCAGATTAGGAGTTAATAAGTGTAAGGTTAGGGGTGTTTAGACTCGGGGTACATGTTAGGGTGTTAGGTGCAGACTTAGGAGGTGTTTCCCCATAGGAAACAATGGGGCTGCGTTAGGAGCTGAACGCTGCTTTTTTGCAGGTGTTAGGTTTTTTTTCAGCTCAAACAGCCCCATTGTTTCCTATGGGAGAATCGTGCACGAGCACGTTTTTGATGCCGGCCGCGTCCGTAAGCAACTCTGGTATCGAGAGTTGCATTTGCGGTAAAAATGCTCTACGCTCCTTTTTTGGAGCCTAACGCAGCATTTGTTTGAACTCTCGATACCAGAGTTAAATTTATGGTGCGGCCAGAAAAAAACCCGCGGAGCGTTAACAGCCCTTTTACCGCCGAACTCTAAATCTAGGCCTAACATATGATAAGCCTTTTTGGCGCTTTTAAAAATTTTTTTTTTTTTTTCCTTCTCTCCTTCACTGTTAACGTTTTTCTCCCACTAGATATTTATAGGTGTCTGTTTAAAATATAACAAGGTGGAATGATTATTAGAAGCTGCTGTTTAAATGGGCCAAGGTTCTTTTAGAGGTTTTTGTTTAAGATGTTTAAAACATAGCGAAAATATTATGCACTAGAACTACTCAAAGTGCATGGTAAATGGGATTATTGATATGTCACAAACTAATATATGATAAAAAATTTTAGTTATTTTTTTTTGGTATGTTTTTTTTTTTTTTTTCTTTTCTGTCATATCTCTCCCTTTTCTCTTTTTATGGTGAATAGGAGCTCCTTTTATGTTCTATAGGAAAAATACTATGTGTAATTATTGTTGTGAAAATGATTTACTGATGGCCAGACTGACTATGTCTGGGAATTTTAGGCTTGAATTGTGTATTAAACAACTAGGAAGTGCTGGGGGTAAAGGGGAATTGTCCCTTGGCCCCTTCCCATCCCCCCCCTTTTTTTTTTTTTTTTTTTTTTTTTTGTTTGTTTCCCCTCTTCTGTTCCTCTCGTCTTCTTTCTCTCCCCTTTCGGTGTCCTTGAACTCTTGATATTTTAATGGTTAAAATTATATCATGGAATGTTGGGGGAATTCATTCCCCTGTCAAAAGAAAGGCCATAATAAACTACTTAGGCAGAAAGTGCCCTGATATAGTTTGTCTACAAGAGACCCATCTTTCTGAGATTGAACATCTTAAATTAAAAATGAAATGGGTAGGAGAAGTTGTCTCAGCATCATACTCGAGAGCTGCAAGAGGAGTTGCAGTTTTATTTAATAAACATCTAGATTTCACATTGAAAAAAATAATAAACGATAAAGAAGGTAGATTTCAATTCCTTATAATAACACTAAATGGTAAAGATATGCTACTGGGTAATATTTATGGCCCCAACAACCAAGATAGTAAATTCTGGAAGAAAATAAATAAGATACTGGGGAACCAACCAGAAATTTGTTATTATTATAGCCGGGGATTTTAATGCTACCCCTAATGGATTGTTAGATAGGAAAAGCATGATAACTCAGAATAAAAGAACCAAAACAAGACGGGCACAGTTAAAATTCAAGACAAATATATTCTCTACACTTTGTTCCCAATTTGAATTGGTTGATATCTGGGGATTGCTTTATCCAAATTGTTTGGAATATACCTGTACCTCCAAGACACACAATTCCCTTTCTAGATTGGATATTTTTTTAATATCTGACAAATTGACACATAGAGTAAGGGAAGCTAAAATTCTAGACTTCTCATTGTCAGATCATGCCCCGATTCTTTTAAAAATAGAAGAATATACTAAAAGTAACTATAACACCTTTTTCTTCCCCAAATTTTTATACCATTCAGCGATATTCAAATCATACTTAGTTGACTGCTGGGAAGAGTACTATCGAAATAATGAGGAATATGTAGAAAATAGTAATATCTTTTGGGAAGCAGCAAAGGTCACCTTAAAAGACGACATCAATCATTATGTGAAACGTTTTAAGAAAGAACAACAAAAAGTTGATAAAGATTTAGCTTGTAAATTATCTATAGCATATTCAAACTATAGAAAGAAATCAAATAGAACAAATAGGGATAAGTATTTTGCTTGTAAAAAAGAGAGGGAATTATTTCTTTTGGATTCAGCACAAGTAGATATTTATAAAGGTATAACTCAGTTTAGGAGATACGGCAACAAAGTGGGCAATTATTTGTCAAGATTATTTAAAAAAAACAATAGAAAGAAGCCAATTAAAATCTTAAGAGATGGAAGTAGGATCATTAATAGAGTTGAGGAAATATTGGATTTATTCCAACAATATTATAGTAATTTATATAACTCCCAATCCCCTGACAAATCTGAGATAGGGGATTTCTTTGAGGATTTGAATCTGCCACACATTACGGAAGCAGAGTTGGATAGTTTGAATGGACCTATCTCAGAACAAGAGATAAGTAATACAATCAAAATAATGTCTAAAGGAAAGGCTCCTGGACCGGATGGTCTTCCTATAGAATTTTATGATATCCTTAAGGAAAAAATTATACCTATACTAAACTCCCTTTACAACAACTATTTTTGTCACAATGTTAAAATCACAGAGCAGTTTAAGACTGCAAATATAATACTAATACTGAAAGAAGGGAAAGACCCAGAGGAGGTTACCTCATACAGGCCAATTTCATTATTGGGAGTGGACTATAAGATCTTAATGAAGATAATAGCAGAGAGATTAAAGGATATACTTCCAAATTTAATTCATAGGGATCAAGTGGGGTTTGTCAAGGGGAGAACCTCTGAAAGGAATATTAGAAGAATTCAACATGTCATTTGTCAATATGCTGAGGAGGATGCTGGAGGGGGTCCGGCCACGCTGCCGGAGGCCTTTCTCCTGTCATTAGATGCGGAGAAGGCCTTCGACAGGGTTGAGTGGTCCTTTCTCCAGCAGACACTGTTTAATTTTGGCCTTAGAGACAATTTTTTAAATTTAATATCCAACGTATACTCTGATGCCAGGGCCACTATCCTAGTAAACGTTAATATTTCTGTTCCTTTTTCCCTTTCAAGAGGAACAAGACAGGGATGTCCAATGTCACCATTGCTTTTTGACTTGGTACTTGAACCCCTGGCAATGAAGCTCAGGAGGAAAGTATTAGGCTGTAGACTAGATGAGGAGACATTTCAGCTATCTATCTTTGCGGATGACCTCTTACTATGTGTGTCAGATCCAAACTCTCAGACTAATGAAGTTATCTCTCAGCTAGAGATATACGGTAAGGTATCAGGATATAAAATAAACTTCTCTAAGTCTAGTATTTTATGGCTTAAAAAATCAAATACAAACATGGTTTTCCCATTTGTAGAAACGGACAAACTAAAGTATTTAGGTATATATCTCTCCTCTTCCCCTCAAAATTGGTATAGGGACAACATAGTGTATGCTTTAAATCAATGCACAGAGAAATTTAAAAATTGGGTAAACCTCCCACTCTCCCTTTCAGGGAGAGTGGCAGTATATAAAATGTTTATACTCCCAAAGATACTTTACACTCTGCGTATGTTTCCTTTATTAATAAAACAAGATGATTTGAATAATTTCACGAAAGCCCTTCGATACTTTATCTGGCGAGGTAGGAGATCTAGAATTAAGATAGATAAACTATACTTACCCTTTCTCAGTGGGGGCTTAGCCTTACCTAACCTGCTGCTTTATAACTATGCCACTTTGCTGAGGTTCCCACTGGATTGGACTTTCCAATCTAATATTTATACGGACTGTTCATTAGATAGAAGACTATGTAAACCACTGGCACTAGAATTTGTCTTATATGCACCTAATAAAGAAAGAGGAAGGGAAATATGCCAACATATTATGTTGAAAGATATTCTGACTGCTTGGACTGCAGCTATGAAAATAATATCAATAAAAAAGAAAGTATATTGTAGATGGGTACCATTGGTGGGGAACTCACAATTTATCCCGGGCCTAAATTACTCAGTATTCCAGCGCTGGGGAAACCAGGAAGCAGCTAATTTAGGACACTTATGTAATTGGAAGACTAAACAAATATTTAAATTTGAGGAATTTCAAAGGCACTATCAAATTCCTGGTAAGGATAGATTCTATTTTATACAAGCAAAGCATTATTTAAAGTCATTTCTTTACCAGGACTCTGATTTATTTTTTCAGTCACACCCTCTATTGGACCATCCAAAAATTAAGCAGAGGCCACTCTCAGTTATCTATGAAACACTTATAAATGGGTTTAAGCCAAGGCAATTAGAAGACCTCTATAATAAATGGGAAAACAGCATACCTATCTGCAGAGAAGATAAAATCATACAAATTAGTCTGGGGACAATACATAAATTGGAGAACTCAATGGCAGGAAGGGAAGCGCATTTTAGACTCATGCACCAAGATTACTTAACTCCGAATAGAGTTTGTAAGTGGAATAAAGAGGTGGAGAATAAATGTATTAAATGCTCAAAAACTAATCCGGACTTACTCCACTTGGTATACGAATGCCCTAAACAACTCCAATTGTGGTTGAAAGTGAGCTTTTGGCTTTCTAGCATATTAAAATTAGATATAAAACTATCATCAGTAAATGTCTTTTTCCTTATACACTCTCCTCTATGGGGGGGAAAATAATAGATTCATACATAAAGTGATAATAAAAACAAGATTATTGATCTTTTCTTGCTGGATCAATAAAAACTCTCCAAATCTCAGCCATATTAAGAAGGCAATGCTGAAAGAAGGTATTCTTGAAGCATATGATTATAAAAAGTTTTGCCCTCTTAAAGTAGATACATTTTTTAATGCTTGGGGTCCATTTATTAAGGCTATGGGTAATGATTATATGAATCATATAAACCGGATTATCAGTATCTCCCAACTATCTGGAGAGGAGGGAGAGGGACGTGAAGGGAGATGAGAGGAATTGAGAGGAAATTCCCCCCCCCCTTCCCCCTCTTTTTTATTTTTTTTTATTTTCCCCCTTTTCTCCTTCCCCCAAGCACTTCCACAGATACAGTGACAAACAAACTAATCAAGAAAATCACCTTGGTTAATGCTAGAACTAAGGATAAATGTAGTCACTTAGGAAGGATTGACTGTATGGTTAGAATGTTTCTTTATTATAAGGGAATTTGCCTTCCTTGTTTTTTTTGTTTATACATGAGATGTAAAGTTACTATGTACCTAACTCTGTACTGTTGTTTTAAGACAATAATAAAATAATTTATAAATTAAAAAAAAAAAAAAAAAATTATCTAAAGTACGACCCCCCCCCACTAAATTACAGAAATTAATAAAATAATTACCAGTTTTTTAAACTAATTACACCTAATCTAATCCCCCTAATAAAATAAAAAAGCCCCCAAAATAATAAAAAGCCCTACCCTATACTAAATTAAAAGGGCTTTTTGTGGGGCATTGCTCCAAAGTAATCAGCTCTTTAACCTGTAAAAAAAAGTACAATACCCCCCAACATTAAAACCCACCACCCACACACCCAACCCTACTCTAAAACCCACCCAATCCCCCCTTAATAAAACCTAACACTAACCCCTTGAAGATCACCCTACCTTGAGAAGTCTTCACCCAACCGGGCCAAAGTCCTCAACGAAGCCGGGCGAAGTGGTCCTCCAGACGGGCAGAAGTCTTCATCCAAGCTGGGAAGAAGAGGTCCTCCAGATGGGCAGAAGTCTTCATCCAGACAGCATCTTCTATCTTCACCCATCCAGATCGGAGCGGGTCCATCTTCAAGACATCCGACGCGGAGCATCCTCTTCATCCGGAGTCTTCTTACTAAATGACGGTACCTTTAAGTGACGTCATCCAAGATGGCGTCCCTTCAATTCCGATTGGCTGATAGAATTCTATCAGCCAATAGGAATTAAGGTAGAAAAAATCAGATTGGCTGATCCAATCAGCCAATAGGATTGAGCTTGCATTCTATTGGCTGTTCCAATCAGCCAATAGGATTTTTTCTACCTTAATTCCAATTGGCTGATAGAATTCTATCAGCCAATCGGAATTGAAGGGAAGCCATCTTGGATGACGTCACTTAAAGGTACCGTCATTTAGTAAGAAGACTCTGGATAAAGAGGATGCTCTGCGTCGGATGTCTTGAAGATGGACCCGCTCCGCTCTGGATGGATGAAGATAGAAGATGCCGTCTGTATGAAGACTTCTGCCCGTCTGGAGGACCTCTTCTTCCCGGCTTGGATGAAGACTTCTGCCCGTCTGGAAGACCACTTCGCCCCACTTCGTTGAGGACTTCGGCCCGGTTGGGTGAAGACTTCTCAAGGTAGGGTGATCTTCAAGGGGTTAGTGTTAGGTTTTATTAAGGGGGGATTGGGTGGGTTTTAGAGTAGGGTTGGGTGTTTTGGTGGTGGGTTTTAATGTTGGGGGGGTATTGTACTTTTTTTTTACAGGTAAAAGAGCTGATTACTTTGGGGTAATGCCCTGCAAAAAGCCCTTTTAAGGGCTATTTGTAATTTAGTATAGGGTAGGGCTTTTTATTATTTTGGGGGGCTTTTTTATTTTATTAGAGGGATTAGATTAGGTGTAATTAGTTTAAAAAACTTGTAATTATTTTATTATTTTCTGTAATTTAGTGGGTTTTTTTGTACTTTAGATAATTGTATTTAATTTTAATTAATTGTAGTTAATTTAGGGAATTAATTTAATTATAGTGTAGTGTTAGGTGTAATTGTAACTTAGGTTAGGTTTTATTTTACAGGTAAATTTGTCTTTATTTTAACTAGGTAGCTATTAAATAGTTAATAACTATTTAAAAACAATTGTACCTAGTTAAAATAAATACAAAGTTGCCTGTAAAATAAAAATAAACCCTGAGATAGCTACAATGTAACTATTAGTGTCAGGAATCTACTCTATTCCTCCCACCTATGACATCAGCCTCACTCTGAATCTATAAATCCTAACAACGCCCTGTTCCTAGTGCTTAGTAATTTAGACTCCATGTTCACAGCAGTCTTTACAACCTGAGCTCTCTACAGTGATTTTCTAAAAGTTCCTGATTTCCACTAAAGTAAATTGGTTCTTTACCTGCACTACTTCTAAGGAATCCTCAACATCCTAATAATCTATTTCCATGTGAATTGGTTTCAACAGGATTACTGCTTTCCAAACTACATCTATTTTCTCACCTTCTGGAAACTGCATCTGCAGTATTACAGTTCAGTCACCTACCGTTAAACTTTCAAACCATCTGCATTCATATTTTGGATTACAAAACCTACCTTTCAAGACTGTTCAAATTGCTACATTAACTTTCCGTTTGTAGCGAGGATCGGCGTGTGACGTCACCTGTCACTCTTGCCTAACACTGTCGGCTCACGCCCACTAGCCTCTGCTCTACTTAGGAACTGCAGGAGCTGTACAAACGGACTTCAGCGTTACTCACCGCTGAGCTGTCAGGCATAACTGAATCCTCCTGTCACTTCAAGGATTACTCATATTCACTGCACCGTATCTCTTGCAATAACCAGAACGGAACTATCCTTTGCCAGGACTTAAGTAGAATCTGTTTCATTATATATTCATTATCAATCCACTTGAGATAACAGAAGTTTTTGCCTGTCACTCACTATCTCTCTATGAGCAACCTTTGCTCCATTAATAAGCACTGCATCATAGAAGTCTTGTAGTAGATTGAATAACCATCTTATATCAATCTGACTCATATATGAATAATTTCCACTCTTGACAATTGCTATTGATTTTCAATATAAATAGTTTATTCCTTGAGTTGTACAAACATAATTAAGTCTACAGCTGTATAACACGTTACTGAATAGTAACAACTCAGGGCTGGGAAAAGATCCTGACAATTAGGGTTTATTTTATAGGTAAGTTTTTAGTTTTAAATAGGAATAATTTAGTTAATTATAGTAATTTTATTTAGATTTATTTAAATTATATTTAAGTTAGGGGGGTGTTAGGGTTAGACTTAGATTTAGGGGTTAATAACTTTAATATAGTGGCGGCAACGTTGGGGGCGGCAGATTAGGGGTTAATAATTGTAGTTAGGTTGCGGCGACATTGGGGGTGGCAGATTAAGGGTTAATAAATATAATGAGGAAACGGGGGTTGCCCGAGAAACGCGTTGCTATTGCACTCTTTGTGGGGAGATTTTTATTCACACACCCAGCTGTAAATTGTAATACCTTTGGTATTTTTATTGTGTATAATAAAATACTGATTTCTCTTGTAAGGTGTATCCAGTCCACGGATCATCCATTACTTGTGAGATATTCTCATTCCCAACAGGAAGTTGCAAGAGGACACCCACAGCAGAGCTGTAATATAGCTCCTCCCCTAACTGTCATACCCAGTCATTCTCTTGCAACTCTCAACAAGCAAGGACATTGTAGGAGAGAGTGGTTAAATATAGCTAGTTTATTTTCTTCAATCAAAAGTTTGTTATTTTTAAATAGTACCGGAGTTGTGCTATTTTATCTCAGGCAGTAAATAGAAGAAGAATCTGCCTGAGGTTTCTATGATCTTAGCAGGTTGTAACTAAGATCCATTGCTGTTCTCACATATGTCTGAGGGGATTACACAGATGAGGTAACTTCAGCGAGAGAATGGCGTGCAGTTTATTCTGCTATCAGGTATGTGCATGTTTAATCGTTTTTATATATGCTTTGGTGATAAAACTTTATTGGGGCCTAGTTTTTTCCACATGGCTGGCTTAAATTTTGACTAGAAACAGCCTCCTGAAAGGATTACAGCTCATTCCACTAGAGCTGTGGCTTCCACTTGGGCCTTTAAAAATGAGGCTTCTTTTGATCAGATTTGCAAGGCGACGACTTGGTCTTCGCTTCATATTTTTTCAAAATTTTACAAATTTTTTTTTTGTTAATACATTTTTTATTGAAGTTGAAATAAGTATTAACAAACAAGATTCACCTTTAGAACAATATTACATCAAAGAGAGTCTTACAATGTCTGTAATCTAAGTTTGGTGACAAAGCAGTATTGATATATAATAAGAGAGTTACGTATATTCATATTTTAACATAGTGCTAGACAAAAGTGCAGGTGAAATGAAATAGAACTTCATTTTATAATATATTATTGGCAAGTGATCTCTACAGCACAATGGGAAACGCTTCATAGCATATCTGAGTCAGAGCTTCAGTCTGTGGAGAGTTAGTATGTGTGTTGGCCACTCTTGGGCCGACATATGTAGGGGGGAAGGGGATATCAGCGGGCAAAAAGCCGCTCAGATAGAAGAGGGGGAGATGGAGGGGCGGAGCCTTCTAGTCAATGCGGTGGCGCTTATAATATAATTAAGTATGGGTTGGTTTCCTCTTCTGTTAAATAGATAAGTTATGCCGAGCCGTGCCTTCCCAGTTAGCACAGCCCGGCAGTATCCATAGCAACTGAGAGGTGGAATTATATGTTCTAGGGTGGGACGTGAGATGGATATTGGAGCTAATGCAGGTGTAATTTGAGACCCTGATGCGTGGGTATTAATCAAATATCAATGTGTCACAAGAGGGAGAATTTAACTAGGCAGATACGGTTATGTACATCAATAGATTCAAACAAGTTCAAACTAAACCTTTTAACTAGGATAAGGAGAGATGTCCAGCAAAAGCTAGATGACAGGCAGCACCCCAAAAACCTGAAATAAACTATAACCCTCAATGCAGATAGTCACAGTGTATAAATCTGGGAGGGCTGAAGGAACTCAAAGGGTATCTGAGTATAAAGCTTTTGTGTTAGCTTCCTAAAGAAATTACTTATAGATCACACCTAGATTTCATAGATAATAAAATTAACATTTTGAGTGACAAGGCACCTATATGATATTTATTTTATAGCTGGGGGTATGTGGGATTTATATTGTAAGAGAAATTCTTATATTGGTACCTAGACATATCCCTAGATGTTAACTGGGGTTTTACATTTCTCAAAAATAGAGAATATACAAAGTGCCACCTGATGTAAACTATTAAGCACTATGTAAACTGCATTGTCCATATCAGCGAAACCTAAAAAACCTTGAGATATGCGTAGTCTGTACAAACATATATAAATAAATTCTATAAGGGAGATTCTTATACTGAAGCTAAAACGTATTGCTAAAGTGTAACTAGAGTTGCTCACATAAAAAAAAAACAGTAATCATATAAAATACCAGTGACCATAGTATATAGGCAGAAGAAACTATTCTGTAAAATATTCATAGAAGTAAGCAATTCTACATTATAGAAACTACAATAAGATAAGCAACAGAGGTTAACAATTAATAAATTGACAATAAAGAACTAGGGTAAAAAGTCTATGGTCCATGTGTGAGTCAGCATAGTATAAATGAGGGCTTCTAGGATAAATAAAATAAATCTATAATATCCCATAGAATGTAATATAGCAGAGAAACAGAAAAGTTATACAGTGTCGTCAAAACACAATCTTAAGTCCCGGGAGGTCGAAAGAGGGGCTTGTGCAGATGTGCAAGGCGACTTTCTAACACACTCCGTGTCTAATGGCATCTGGGGAGCTTTGAAGGATCACTTGGTAATCCCCGCTAATGAAGTGGATCGTCACCAGACGGTTTAGGAGTTGTATGTACAAAAATGACGATACTTCAGATAGAGGGGTGGGGATGTTACCGGACAAACTCAGAGAGTACAATATGGAGGATGGTCTGCGCAGTTGTCGCATCAAGTCGACAGGCTGAGTCCCAAGGATTGCTGAAGCTGTGTCCTTCACAGGTCTTAGACCGGCATTACCGGTTCCCTCCGTGTGCATGAATGGGGTATGTGGCACTTGCCGGATGACAGATGTTAGAGCCGTTTGGGAGCGCTGGTCAGCATATAAGAAGTTCTGGAGATGGTGCTCTGTAATGCACAGGTCGGGTTCTGTGGGATCCGATATAGCAACCACAACAGAGATCGGAGCAGCAGGCAGCGGACGCATCAAGTCACAACTCACTGACTCTCTTCTTGTGTGCACAGTTGAAAGTGCTGTGCAAATGAAAAGTCCTCAATCCAGTTCTCCACATGAGTGTCGTAGTAGGGCATAGGAGAGGCGCCATCTTGATTGCGCAGTTCTAAGATGCAGGCCCGTAGGTTGTGAAAGTGGTTATCTGCTTTATTACTCAGACCCTCCAGTAATGAGATAAGAGATGTTGAGTCCCCCTCCATGTTGAGGATAATGAAAAGGCACTGTTACTCAGCTGGGCGTTAGGCTATAGGGCAAGCTAGCCTGTCACATAGGTATCTGTCAATCGCAGAGCAGTATACCCTGTTATCGCTTCTACTGGGTAGCTTCCGTGTCGGCAGTATATCCATTAAGTTGTCACTTGCACCTCAGATATAGAAATCATAACCCAGTGTTATGCCCAGAGCAAGATATCAATTGTTTAGGCTTTTAGGACGTCATAAGTATATATTTTAAAAATCAGCCTTCAGGAGCTCCTTAGTAGCACGTCTTGTTGCTTTGGCGGTTGGCTCCGCCCCCCCCAAATTTTACAAATTTGATACTTTTGCTTCTTCGGAGGCTATATTTGGGAGAGAGGTTTTACAGGCAGTGGTTCCTTCCATTTAAGTTTCTGCCTTGTCCCTCCCTTCATCCGTGTACTATAGCTTTGGTATTGGTATCCCACAAGTAATGGATGATCCGTGGACTGGATACACCTTACAAGAGAAAACACAATTTATGCTTACCTGATAAATTTATTTCTCTTGTGGTGTATCCAGTCCATGGCCCGCCCTGTCATTTTAAGTCAGGTAATTTTTAAATTTAAACTACAGTAACCACTGCACCCTATGGTTCCTCCTTTCTCGGCTTGTTTTTGGTCGAATGACTGGCTATGACAGTTAGGGGAGGAGCTATATTACAGCTCTGCTGTGGGTGTCCTCTTGCAACTTCCTGTTTGGAATGAGAATATCCCACAAGTAATGGATGATCTGTGGACTGCATACACCACAAGAGAAATAAATGTATCAGGTAAGCATAAATTGTGTTTTTTTACTTTTACATCAGTCTGGTGTTGTTGTGGTAGTCTCCATTTCAGTAACCTAAGGGCAGTTTAGCCCCTCTCCCTGCTCCATTGCAGCTCCAGTTGAGGAGAAATAACACTCTGGGAACATCGGATAGAGGCCACATAAGCAGAGAACTCCAGTACTGATCGCATCCGGTGCAGACCTGTCACACAGCCAGCTGGTTTGCTGTTGAAATTCCAGCCTGTCTCTGCTGGCACAATAGAGTGCCGCCCCGTTTGTGAGTACCCTTATTCTGTCGCTGTTTGGATTTCTTTGGTTTTATTGACCTACACATGTGGCGCCTCTGTTTTTGTTTTTATCTCATAATCATAGAAGTCTTGTAGTAGATTGAATAACCATCTTATATCAATCTGACTCATATATGAATAATTTCCACTCTTGACAATTGCTATTGATTTTCAATATAAATAGTTTATTCCTTGAGTGGTACAAACATAATTAAGTCTACAGCTGTGATCTGTATAACACGTTACTGAATAGTAACAACTCAGGGCTGGGAAAAGATCCTGACATATTACTAAGCCAAAAATGACTACAGATCCAGTAGATTTACCTCAGTTCGTTTACACTCTCTCTCAGAGAGTAGATCAAATGGGTATAGCATGAGGTTACGCTCAGCCTTTTTTATTTTAGATAGCTTAGCAATGAAGTCCGGTGTGTCTTTAATATATGAAGGAAGGCCCTTGACTATTTTTTTCAAAAAATGATCTATATATTCGGATAAATTACAGGTAAGACTCCCTATACCCGAAATAAGTGGACTACCAGGTGGATTGCTCGTACACTTGTGGATTTTCGGGAGGTGATAGTAGTATGCTAGATTGGATGACATGGGAACTAGATATTCTTTCTCCTTTTTAGTTAAGATCCCCTCTAGAAAACCCTTATCTACCATTTTGATTAGATGGGTAGTGTATGTTTTGGTAGGATTATATGTAAGCTTTTTATAATAATCTTGATCTAGTAAGATCCTGTCTGCTTCTTGCAAGTAATCTGACATATTTTGCAGAACAACCCCTCCCCCCTTATCTGCCTGCCTAATCACCAAGTCGTCATTCTTGGCTAATCTTGACAGAGCTCTAATTTCATATAAATTCAAATTAGGATTACTAACTTTTTTCTCTAATGCACCAAACTCCTCTAGGACAAGATTTTGAAATAGAGAAATATATGGACTCGTAACTGGCGGGTTAAAATTAGATCTTAGCATTAAATTGGAATGAATATAATCTTCAAATAAGATATTACATAACTCCTCTGGTTCATGATACACTATATTGTCGGTTGGTCTCTCTGGCATATCATCAGTAGTGATGGCAAATTGTGTTGTGTTAACTAAACATATATATATATTTTTTTTAATATATTTTTTTATTTTTTATTTTTAAAAAATTGTTTTAGTTATATATTTTGGGTTTATATATATATTTTATTTTGTTAACAGATGAATTAGCAATATGAGTCAGGTTGTTACATGTTACAGCGTTGCTATTATTGTGTAAATGCCTGTAGGAGAAGCATCCCAATCTGGGGTTGTATATACGTTCTCATTCTAATTGTTGGTGGTTCTTTTATATAGTAACATTGTTTTTTATTGCACCTATTGTTACTCATGAACCGTAACACTTTAATACATATTAGTGTTTGTTATTCAAATTGGATACCTACATGGAATACATGTATAATAGTCTACTGAGTTGTTTGTAACCGCTGCACACTATCGGCATATATCTGTAGATTTTATAGAACATTTGTATGCACGGAGCCGATGTGTGTGTTTGGATTCCGTCTGATTGGTCTCTGTTTTACTGATGAGAACCAATCACAAGAACGTAGATACACACCCACTTTTTGATTGGGTGTTGCATACTCCTTCACGCATGCGCCTTGTTCAGGTATAGACGCCGAGCAAGGCGAATATAAGCTGTGTATTTTAGATATAGTTCATTCACCTGAGGAAGCAGTCGAGATAGACCGGGAAACGCGTTGTGATTTTACATGTTTATAAATAAACATTTGCTTTTAGACTATGGGGGGTAGTTATCAAGCCGTCTACTTTTCTGCCTTCGCTGGCTCAATACGCCCGCCTAAGCTCGCCTACCTTTGCCGCCGCGGACCTTGAATACGTTCGCCTAAGTTATCAAATAAAGCTGTCAAAAAGCAGCGGGGCGATGAGCAGTGGACTGTGAGAGTTATCACTCATCCGATCTCGCTGCTCTTCGGCTTTTTCCCAGCTTTATTACTAGCCTGTCACTAAGCACTCACACTAAACTACACTGTTCTATCCCTATACCGGCGCCCCCGGAGCCCCCCGCAACTCAATAGTTACTAACCCCTAAACCGCCGCTCCTAGACCCTGCCGCAACTCTTATAAATGTATTAACCCCTAAACCGCCGCTCCTAGACCCTGCCGCAACTCTTATAAATGTACTAACCCCTAAACCGCCGCTCCTAGACCCTGCCGCAACTCTGATAAATGTATTAACCCCTAAACCGCCGCTCCTAGACCCTGCCGCAACTCTGATAAATGTATTAACCCCTAAACCGCCGCTCCCGGACACCGCTGCCACCTACAGTATACCTAGTAACCCCTATCCTGCCCCCCCTATACCGTCGCCCTCTATAATAAAATTATTAACCCCTATCCTGCTGATCCCGCACCTCGCCGCAACTAAATAAATAGTTTAACCCCTAAACCACCGCTCCCTGACCCCGCCGCAACCTATATTAAATTTATTAACCCCTATCCTGCCCCCCACTACACCGCCGCCACTGTAATAAAATTATTAACCCCTAAACCTAAGTCTAACACTAACCCTAACACCCCCCTAACTTAAATATTAATTAAATAAATCGAAATAATATTTCTATTATGAACTAAATTAATCCTATTTAAAACTAAATACTTACCTTTAAAATAAACCCTAATATAGCTACAATATAAATAATAATTATATTCTAACTATCTTAGGATTTATTTTTATTTTACAGGCAACTTTCAATTTATTTTAACTAGGTACAATAGCTATTAAATAGTTATTAACTATTTAATAGCTTACCTAGCTAAAATAAACTGAAATTTACCTGTAAAATAAATCCTAACCTAAGTTATAATTACACCTAACACTACACTATACTTTAATAAATTATTCCTATTTAAAACTAAATACTTACCTGTAAAATAAACCCTAATATAGCTACAATATAAATAATAATTATATTGTAGCTATCTTAGGATTTATATTTATTTTACAGGTAACTTTGTATTTATTTTAGCTAGTTAGAATAGTTATTAAATAGTTATTAACTATTTAATAACTACCTAGCTAAAAGAAATACAAAATTACCTGTAAAATAAATCCTAACCTAAGTTACAATTAAACCTAACACTACACTATCATTAAATTAATTAAATAAACTACCTACAAAGAACCTTACCAGCCCTTAAAATGGCTATTTGTGGGGGCATGCCCCAAAAAGTTCAGCTCTTTTGCCAGTAAAAGAAAAATACAACCCCCCCCAACATTAAAACCCACCACCCACATACCCCTAATCTAACCCAAACCCCCCTTACAAAAACCTAACACTAATCCCTTGAAGATCATCCTACCTTGAGTCGTCTTCACTCAGCCGAGCAGCGATGGAACCGATGTGGACATCCGGAGCGAAAGAAGTTAATCCTCCAAGCGGCGCTGAAGAAATCTTCCATCCGATGAAGTCATCATCCAGGCGGCGCTGAAGAAGTCTTCGATCCGGGCAATGTCATCTTCCAAGAGGCGTTGAAGAGGTCTTCTATCCGGGCGATGTCATCTTCCAAGCCGGGTCTTGAATCTTCCTCCCACCGACGCGGAACATCCTTCTTCACCGACGGACTACGACGAATGAAGGCTCCTTTAAGGGACATCATCCAAGATGGCGTCCCCTCAATTCCGATTGGCTAATAGGATTCTATCAGCCAATCGGAATTCAGGTAGGAAAAATCTGATTGGCTGATGGAATCAGCCAATCAGATTGAGCTCGCATTCTATTTTTTTTTACGATCAGCCAATAGAATGCGAGCTCAATCTGATTGGCTGATTGGATCAGCCAATCGGATTGAACTTGAATCTGATTGGCTGATTCCATCAGCCAATCAGATTTTTCCTACCTGAATTCCGATTGGCTGATAGAATCCTATCAGCCAATCGGAATTGAGGGGACGCCATCTTGGATGACGTCCCTTAAAGGAGCCTTCATTCGTCGTAGTCCGTCGGTGAAGAAGGATGTTCCGCGTCGGCGGGAGGAAGATTCAAGACCCGGCTTGGAAGATGACATCGCCCGGATAGAAGACCTCTTCAGCGCCTCTTGGAAGATGACATCGCCCGGATCGAAGACTTCTTCAGCGCCGCCTGGATGATGACTTCATCGGATGGAAGATTTCTTCAGCGCCGCTTGGAGGATTAACTTCCACTTCGGTTCCATCGCTGCTCGGCTGAGTGAAGACGACTCAAGGTAGGATGATCTTCAGGGTATTAGTGTTAGGTTTTTGTAAGGGGGGTTTGGGTTAGATTAGGGGTATGTGGGTGGTGGGTTTTAATGTTGGGGGGGTTGTATTTTTCTTTTACAGGCAAAAGAGCTGAACTTTTTGGGGCATGCCCCCACAAATGGCCCTTTTAAGGGCTGGTAAGGTAAAAGAGCTTTGAACTTTATTTAATTTAGAATAGGGTAGGGCATTTTTTTTTATTTTGGGGGGGTTTGTTATTTTATTAGGGGGCTTAGATTAGGTGTAAGTAGCTTAAAATTGTTGTAATATTTTTAAAATGTTTGTAACTTATTTTTTTATTTTTTGTAACTTAGCTTTTTTTATTTTTTGTACTTTAGTTAGTTTATGTAATTGTATTTAATTGTAGTTCTTTGTAGGTAGTTTATTTAATTAATTTAATGATAGTGTAGTGTTAGGTTTAATTGTAACTTAGGTTAGGATTTATTTTACAGGTAATTTTGTATTTCTTTTAGCTAGGTAGTTATTAAATAGTTAATAACTATTTAATAACTATTCTAACTAGCTAAAATAAATACAAAGTTACCTGTAAAATAAATATAAATCCTAAGATAGCTACAATATAATTATTATTTATATTGTAGCTATATTAGGGTTTATTTTACAGGTAAGTATTTAGTTTTAAATAGGAATCATTTATTAAAGTATAGTGTAGTGTTAGGTGTAATTGTAACTTAGGTTAGGATTTATTTTACAGGTAAATTTCAGTTTATTTTAGCTAGGTAAGCTATTAAATAGTTAATAACTATTTAATAGCTATTGTACCTAGTTAAAATAAATTGAAAGTTGCCTGTAAAATAAAAATAAATCCTAAGATAGCTACAATATAATTATTATTTATATTGTAGCTATATTAGGGTTTATTTTAAAGGTAAGTATTTCGTTTTAAATAGGATTAATTTAGTTAATAATAGAAATATTATTTAGATTTATTTAATTAATATTTAAGTTAGGGGGCGTTAGGATTAGTGTTAGACTTAGGTTTAGGGGTTAATAATTTTCTTACAGTGGCGGTGGCGTAGTGGGGGGCAGGATAGGGGTTAATAAATTTATTATAGTTGGCGACGGTGCAGGGGGGGGCAGATTAGGGGTTAATACGTTTAATATAGGTTGCGGCGGGTTCAGGGAGCGGCGGTTTAAGGGTTAATACATTTATTATAGTTGCGGTGGGCTCCGGAAGCGGCGGTTTAGGGGGTAATAACTTTATTTAGTTGCGGCGGTGTAGGGGGGGACAGATTAGTGGTGTTTAGACTCGGGGTACATGTTAGGGTGTTAGGTGCAGACAGCTCCCATAGAAATCAATGGGATGTCTGGCAGCAGCGAACTTGTACTTTCGCTATGGTCAGACTCCCATTGATTCCTATGGGATCCGCCGCCTCCAGGGGTGGCGGTTTGAAAACCAGGTACGCTGGGCCGTAAAAGTGCCGAGCGTACCTGCTAGTCATTTGATAACTAGCAAAAGTAGTGAGATTGTGCCGCACTTGTGTGCGGAACATCTGGAGTGACGTAAGAATCGATCTGTGTCGGACTGAGTCCGGCGGATCGAAGTTTACGTCACAAAATTCAACTTTTGCCGGTCTCAAGCCTTTGATAACTAAGGCGAATCAGCCTCGCCACAAATACGCTGCGGAATTTCAGCGTATTTGAGGTTGACGGCTTGATAACTACCCCCCTTCATCTTTATCACGGCTGGAGTGATATTTTATGCTTGACATATATATATACTTTTATACATACGGAGTCCCGCTGCTAGCCCACCTGGTTGGGTATTTCTCCTGAGGGCAGTCACTACGAGAGAGAGTAGCACTGCAACAGAAAAAAGCTGCAGGGACCTTGCACATCTCATACTGCATCAAGGGAATCACATATATTACGAGTGAGCAGCTACCTGGACAGCTGTTAATGTTCCAGAAAGCCGTTGTAGCACTTCTCAAGTGCCTTACTTCTTGTAAGTACGATTAATGCGTGGGGAGTGAACATCTTTCAATACTGATTCACACTATGTTGGCGCCTTCTTCTTTTTTGTGTTCTATAACATTAAAGATGAGTTGGCACGAACCGATTTACCAAAAATATTGGAAGCTCTAATGACGCTCGTCATCCAAATAGACAGACGTCTAAGAGAGAGAAGATCAGAGAGGGGTCATACTGACCAGATACCAAAACCAGCACAATCTCCATATCCCTCTTCTCAAGCAAGACTAGGACCTGAACCAATGGAAGTCGGCTTAGCAAGAGCTCCATTGACTTTGCAGGAAAGAACCAGGAGGAGATTAAATTCGCTCTGCATGTACTGCGCCAATTCCTTCCATGCTGTCACAGACTGTCCATTACTTCTAAAGGCAAAGAAAAGTAAGTGTTTTTCTTTATCAGCTACACAGACTCCTATGATGACACACACTTACTGCAAACTTTCTATCTTTTTACAGTGAGAGCAACGAAGCCTACACTCTGAAGCTATCATTGACACAGGAGCCTATGGGAATTTTCTCAATGTAGCTATTGTAAAAAGTAATAAAATTCCATGTGTGATTAAGCATTCACCAGTTGCAGTGCGAGTTATTGATGGGTCTTTCATAGCAAGTGGTCCTATAACACATCAAACCATTCCTCTCTAAGGCCTAGATTTGGAGTTTGGCGTTAGCCATGAAAACCAGCGTTAGAGGCCCCTAACGCTGGTTTCTTACGGTATTTAGAGTTCAGTTACCGACACTCAAAAATCACTCAACGCTCAAATTTCTACCGACACCTCAGACCCAGTAGTAAACATATACCGACAAAATAAACATTCACGAATCACAAAACAAATATTACACAAAGTACACTTACACTCATACAAACACTACACTATGTTTATTTTTAAGATTTAATCATTTTTCATCAAAATACAAATGATCAAAGTTGCGAGATCTCGGGTGTTAGAAAAAAAAATACCCAAATCCATTTTCCCATTGACTTACATTGACACACGGGAAAAGACCCTCATATACCTACATCTAACTAATAACATTATCACAAATATACACTCATCGATGCATACAAACAATATACACCACATGACATACAAAAAATATTTATTTATTACAAAAAGAACACGATTTAGTTACTTTTTCACACAAGCTCATGACGTCACTCACTTTACGAGGAAAACCAGTCTTAGAAAAAAAAAATTACCAAATTTTAGAGCCTCCATTGACTTCTATTGGGAAGACGTGCTCGTGCACGCAAAACCCACATTTCCCTAACGCACGCAAATAGCGTAGACCGAAAAACTCCAAATACCAGCGCTAGAAAATACATGCTTTTCTGCGTTAGACCCAGCTATGATAAATAGATCAAGAAATGACTATATCCCTATGGTGGATTTATGGATTTTAATTATTGAATATTCACAACACCATTAAATTGTTTCAGACTTTTATATTACATCAACTACAAATCACCATCACTAGTAACAAACTTTTTGTTATCAAAATATTACATTTAAACGGACACCAAAATAATGTAAACTTTTCAGGATTCACAAACACTACACAATGGGAAACAATTCTCATTTAACTTTATTATTGCATTTCAGTTATTCAACTCATATGCTTGCAGCAACAGCATATCTACATAGGCTTAACACATGATCAGTCATGGATGCACATACATTACTTTTAACATTCACTCATACATGTGCATTCAAATGATGGGGGAAAAACACATTACATTCTCTCTAGGAATCACAAAACAGAACATATGGATTTTACTGTACTTTTAACATCATGATTCCATCACCAGAAACCATTAGGAATTACGTACAACAAGAACATCATTACACCAGATTACAGATGTCACTTTATGGGAAGGAACAACAATGCCAGACCGCTATATAGAAGTCAGCATATGTGGGACACAATCACAATATATACGTACATGTACATAACACGCATCACCCATCACGCAACCACAAAGCACACATTTAGATTTTATTCAGCACACAATAACAATGTAGCACAATACAACAACACAATGAGGATTTCAGAACTACATAGGCAGGTTAATAATATCATGACGTCATTAGAAGATTCAACCATACACATCACAGATTCACGACTGTACCGCCCCTTTCGGAACTTTAACACTCAATACTACAATACAACATATACGTAAAGAACAGTTTGGAACAGCATTATTAGGGAGATTTGAATGGGACAATTAATAAATATTGTCAGATCGCAAATCACTTATATATATAATACTACAGATGACAGCCGGAAGTTATTCAGCATTAGTGCGATTTGAAAGGGACGCATACAATATTGACATCTCGGCAATCACTTATATATACAATACTACAAATGACAGCCGGAAGTTCTTCAGTATTAGTGCGATTTGAAAGGGACGCATACAATATTGACAGCTCGGCAATCACTTATATATACAATACTACAGATGGCAGACGGGAAGTTCTGAATTCTTGTTGCGATTTGAAAGGGACGCATACAATATTGACAGCTCGGCAATCACTTATATATACAATACTACAGATGACAGCCGGAAGTTATTCAGTATTAGTGCGATTTGAAAGGGACGCATACAATATTGACATCTCGGCAATCACTTATATATACAATACTACAGATGGCAGACGGGAAGTTCGGAATTATTATTGCGATTTTAAAGGGATGCATACAATATTCACATCTCGGCAATCACTTATATATACAATACTACTGATGGCAGACGGGAAGTTCTAAATTCTTATTGCGATTTTAAAGGGACGCATACAATATTGACTGCTTGGCAATCACTCATATATATATACAATACTACAGATGGCAGATGTTAATTTATCGTTTACAAACAATATTGCAGCAACATTGATCGATCACATTCGATGCACATTATACACAACTATGCACTTTCATTCATGTTAGCCTGGACGTGTGCTTGTTACTATAAGATCGCGTTTAAGAAATATTGATTACGCATATGATCAAACATTACAAACATGCACTGTATGTGTGATATTTGACACTTTCACATTGAGATTCATTGTTGGAAAACAACATTTCAGCAAACAACAAAAAAACGCCCACTGTGAAAGCATTCGCGCCGCTCACATACAAACAAGTGAATACAATTAGCAATCATTACAAACTCACTACCATTGGACTAATTGTACTATAAATCCCCCAAACAACATGGCCAAAGCATCACTTGTGATCCACATCAGATCAAGTGCATACCTTGTTACGCTGTTTTGAAAGATGGATGACGATGACATGGTAGACGCTGCTGGTGCTGCTATTGGCGAACTAGCTGTTGGTCGAATCAGGCAGCCTCGGCTGCTCAAACTGAGACGAAGGGGTCGTCTGGTTCGAGGTCCTCCTGTCTACAGGGTGAGACCCACCTTGGAAAACATGAGCGACTTTGAGGTTTATGATAAATATCGGCTCAATCGCGAACAGCTCATTGGCCTTTACGATCTTCTTAAACCTCATTTGGAGCCACGTATAAGAATAAGGACTGCTGTTCCCGCCATGAGTAAGATGCTAAGCTGTCTATACGTCCTGGCCTCCGGGAGTTTTCAATCCGGAGAACTGTACATGCATGGCCTGGCTCAAGGTACATTCTCTGTGGTGTTTGATAACTTTCTGGACGCCATGGTACATATCAGTAAGCAATACATAGGATTCCCACAGAATGATGGTGATTGGAGGCGCCTGAAGCGGGAATTCTTTGATATTCCTCAATTGCCCAATGTCTTGGGAGCCATAGATTGTACCCACATTGCGCTGCGTGCTCCAATTGATGACTTGCCCTTCAGAAATCGCAAACATTTTCATAGCCTCAACGTGCAGTATGTTTGTGACGCACAGATGAGGATTATGCATGTGTGTGCGAATTTTGAGGGGCTAGTCATGATGCCCGCATCCTCTCTCTGTCGTCCCTGTGGAGACCGTTTGAAGAAAGACAAATGCCCCCTGGTTATCTCGTTGGTGAGTATTTGTGCACAACATGGTTAATTAGTTTGACAATTGCCACTGTAGTTTTAAAATGTTAGCGTAATGTTCAGCTATAGGATGCAATTTAACCATTTATTTTTTTTCACCGCTAATGTCTAGTTTTAGTTCAATGCAGATATGTAGCATGTCTTACCTTAAATGCTCAGATAGAGAATGCAATGTAGCCATGTAGTTTGCATTTTACACAAGGTTTGGTTTAGGAGAAATACGCATATGTAGCATGTCTTAGCTGAAATGGCAAGATATTAGCTAATGCAATTTAACCATGTCATTGTCTCTTTCCGCTAATGTCTACTTTTAGTTCAATGCAGATATGTAGCATGTCTTACCTTAAATGCTCAGATAGAGAATGCAATGTAACCATGTAGTTTGCATTTTACACAAGGTTTGGTTTAGGAGAAATATGCATATGTAGCATGTCTTAGCTGAAATGGGAAGATATTAGCGAATGCAATTTAACCATGTCATTGTCTCTTTCCGCTAATGTCTTTTAGTTCAATGCAGATATGTAGCATGTCTTACCTTAAATGCTCAGATAGAGAATACAATGTAACCATTTATTTTGCATTTTACACAAGGTTTGGTTTAGGAGAAATACGCATATGTAGCATGTCTTAGTTGAAATGGCAAGATATTAGCTAATGCAATTTAACCATGTCATTGTCTCTTTCCGCTAATGTCTACTTTTAGTTCAATGCAGATATGTAGCATGTCTTACCTTAAATGCTCAGATAGAGAATGCAATGTAACCATGTAGTTTGCATTTTACACAAGGTTTGGTTTAGGAGAAATATGCATATGTAGCATGTCTTAGCTGAAATGGGAAGATATTAGCTAATGCAATTTAACCATGTCATTGTCTCTTTCCGCTAATGTCTTTTAGTTCAATGCAGATATGTAGCATGTCTTACCTTAAATGCTCAGATAGAGAATGCAATGTAACCATTTATTTTGCATTTTACACAAGGTTTGGTTTAGGAGAAATACGCATATGTAGCATGCATGTCTTAGTTGAAATGGCAAGATATTAGCTAATGCAATTTAACCATGTCATTGTCTCTTTCCGCTAATGTCTACTTTTAGTTCAATGCAGATATGTAGCATGTCTTACCTTAAATCCTCAGATAGAGAATGCAATGTAACCATGTAGTTTGCATTTTACACAAGGTTTGGTTTAGGAGAAATATGCATATGTAGCATGTCTTAGATGAAATGGGAAGATATTAGCTAATGCAATTTAACCATGTCATTGTCTCTTTCCGCTAATGTCTTTTAGTTCAATGCAGATATGTAGCATGTCTTACCTTAAATGCTCAGATAGAGAATGCAATGTAACCATGTAGTTTGCATTTTACACAAGGTTTGATTTAGGAGAAATACGCATATGTAGCATGTCTTAGATGAAATGGGAAGATAGAGAATAATATTGAACTAGATTATTTTTTGGTAAAATAAACATTTGTTAGTGGATTATCGTGTACAAAACTTTTTATTGGACTCCAAATACTATTTTGAGGATTCTGTTTGAATTATGTTCTGTTCATAATTTATAGGTGATTCTGGGTACATGAGCCGGCCTTGGCTCATTACCCCCTTGCGTAGCCCGACTGATGTGTCTGAGGAGTGTTACAATAGGGCTCATAAGAGAACCAGGGCGGTGGTTGAACGGATGTTCGGGCTCCTGAAGATGAGGTTCAGGTGCCTGGACAGGTCGGGAGGAGCCCTCCAGTACAACCCAAAGAAGGTGGCTAAGATCGTTGTAGCCTGTAGCGTCCTGCATAATATTGCACAGCGGGCTGGGATGCTGCAGGGCGTCCCGGCGCACCGAAACCCCTCAGAGATGAGGAGGATGATCCTGTTCTAGAGGGGCCATTCCGGGACGAGGGGCTCAATGTCAGAGCAGACATCATCAACCGCCACTTTAGACGGTAAATAATAGAAGTTAGACTGGAGTATTGTCAATAGATGTGAACTCTAGGGAAATGACAAGTAGAGAATTGTGCAAACATGTTAGGATTGTTCATCAAATGCTAAAAATGTGTTTCATTTATTAATATAGGTGATGCTCTGGGCATTGGGTCCTGTAGCGAGTCTTTGCCACCTGGTTTTTAAAGAGGACATCAGATGGTAAGTATAAATGTATGGACTGTTGCTGGCATGAATTGTACACAAATACATCATATGGCATACATTTTCTAAACTAGTATTTAGTTTACACATTACTTAAAATGTAAATACTCAGAAAGGGATCCTCTAGCATAACTATCCTCTAGCATGACTATGGTTCAATGTCACACATTAGAGGTTCGTCCTGCTCAATATGACTCATCTTCACACTTGATAGAACATAACACAAGATGCTACACATGCTTAGTAAGCTAGTGACAGAAATTTATTCTGAAATGGGGGGTGGGAGAGGGGTACAGAACTGATTCACACACTTGTAGTAATTTTTATTAAACTTTTTCTGCCATTAGGGAGCTGACTTAATCTAAAGACTGAAAGGGAAGAATTAGAAGCCTGACAGTGAAGATTGCCCAGACTGACAGTGGAAAAAGCCAAGATTGAAATTGAAGTATACCAATGGGATCATGTCTGGCATTATCTTTCCAATCTGCTGACCTTGAAAACCATACAAAGACATGTTCACATGGTAAGTGCCAACTATTTGATAGAATAAGGCTGTGGAGGCATCCTATTGGAGACAGTTAGATTATTTTCTAATTTTTAGATGGTATTTCACAGTCCTCTATTTTGGAAATGATGAATAACACACCTATTGAAGATCAACTGTTTACCCCTGAAGTGACTTTCAAAGACCATGCATTATCCAGGTTGGTGTACCAATGCATGCTAGTTAAGAATCACAGGAAGAATGTTGAATATTAGTAGCTTACATACATTAGTCATATTTAGTTCATAATTAGATATTTAGGGATCACAATCAGACACTTAGATGATTTTACTTTTTTAGATGGTATTTCACAGTCCTCTATTTTATGAACTGATGAATAAGACACCTATTGAAGATCAACTGTTTACCCCTGAATTGACTTTCAAAGACCATGCATTATCCAGGTTGGTGTACCAATGCATGCTAGTTAAGAATCACAGGAAGAATGTTGAATATTAGTAGCTTACATACATTAGTCATATTTAGTTCATAATTAGATATTTAGGGATCACAATCAGACACTTAGATGATTTTACTTTTTTAGATGGTATTTCACAGTCCTCTATTTTATGAACTGATGAATAAGACACCTATTGAAGATTAACTGTTTACCCCTGAATTGACTTTCAAAGACCATGCATTATCCAGGTTGGTGTACCAATGCATGCTAGTTAAGAATCACAGGAAGAATGTTGAATATTGGTAGCTTACATACATTAGTCATACTTATTTCATAATTAGATATTTAGGGATCACAATCAGAAAAAGGAATACATATTATAGTTGATATAGAGGTATTTGAATGGACATGAAATATTACATTTATGTTCAGCATACATATATATTATTGAAATGTGATATACATTATTAGGTAGAATTAGAAATTCAGATATTTAAATTATTTTTTTATTACACAATAGAATGGTGTATTTTTTTTTTTAAATTTAATTAATAAATATCTTGATAAAATGTTGAACAAAGTTAGAGCATAGACACAAGATGATTGTAAATGTATTTTATGAATATTTGACAACGTGTGTATTAACTTTGTTACATTTTTTTTTATTTCAGATTGTCATCTGATGACTTCCAGGAATATTTTTTTGTTTTTGTTTCAGAAACTTTTAATTTTTTAAATGGTAATAATAAACATTTTAGTATTAAATACACTCTTTTGAACAGATTATAATAAATATCCAGATAATCTGTCAATAAAAAACAATTTGACTCCCATGACTGGTAGTTGGCTATTTGACAAGCACATGCATAAGATTAAATAATGCATTAATTTTAGAAAATCCACTGATTCAGAGAATATTACATTAAACTATCTTTTTTTAAATTAATTGGGGAGTGAGATCCATCAATGCTTTTCTTTTGAAATTCTTAGATGTTAAAATAATTTCGGATATGTAGTCAAAATTTGACATAAATTATTTGTTTTCACTTTTAAGAAGGGGAAGTGGTTCAATTACATTAAAGTAACAGTATTGTTGAATGTAAAATTAATTTTATAAGATCTTGTATCTTCCTTAGGTATCTCAAAACATTATTTTCTAAATTGTTTTAATTTTTACATTCATAAATGTTAGGTCATTTAACTTGATATTTTTCACAAGCTAGTTATTGGATGCCAGGTTAATCGATTTAATTTTCTAGTGGAGTCATTTAACTATAGTTATTAATATTATGTAGTTTTTAAAATCTTACCTCTTGGGTTAAAAATCACATATCTATATATAATTTTCATTCCCCTTTAGTTTATTTTAACATTCCAAATGTTTTGGTCTTTAAAGGGACATTCACAAAGTATATTGTGTATTGATTTTTCAATAATTCATAAAAGAATTTAAACATATTTAGAAAGTACTATAGAATTACATTCAGTCTTTAAATATACTTTGAAAAAGATACATCAATGCACATATCTTAGTCAATTACATAAGGCATCTATGTGCAACCAACAATCAGCATCAAAATAGCCTATGTAGATATGTATTTAATCCAAGAATATATAATTACAATCTAATGATTGAATACCAAAACATATTAAGTTGTTCAAATATTATAATCTTATCCAAAATGCATACATAACATATAGCTTAATGTCCCTCTAAGCTGAAGACTCCGAAATACCTCCTTTACAATATATATTTCAGTCAGTGTGTAAAACAATCCAGAAGTTAATCTAAATTTGCTTTACTCATATGTTATACTAATTTAGCAAAAGGAAGGTGCTTAGGTTTCTGATTTTTCAAGCATTATTGTGAAATGTTTCTTTAAAGGGACATGAACTCAAAATATACTTAAAGGGAGACAGTTAAAAAATTAATGATTTATACATTCTGAATGAGTATTCTATTTTAAGCAACTTTAAAATTGTCTCATATTATGAATGCTCCTTGTGATGTTGCTATCATTACTTTAAAAATAAGGCATTAAATAGATAATTTATTTGCTTCAGTACTCTGGACAGAACTTGTTTTTTTTGGTTGGATTAATTTATCCAACAATCATCAAGGACAACCCAGGTTTTTGGAAACAATTGTCCGTAATCTAAAATATCATTATTGATTTGCAAAGAAAGATAACAAGATAATTCTTAACATTTGAGAATCGGATTAAATTATAAAGTTGTTTAACATTTCATGCTCAATCTGAATCACGAACGCTAAATTTGTTTGGACAGTGTCCTTTTAAGAGATTTAAAGAGTGTATTTACTTCTCTTCTTATCTTGACATACTTTGCTTGAAAAGCATATCGAGATAGGCTCAGTAGATGAAGATTGGTGGATGCACAGAGATGCCTTATGTGATTGGCTCAACCATGTGCATTTAAATTTCTTCTGTTGAGGATATCTAAATACTAAGATAAATTGAGTTACATTTTAAAGTCTAAACAATTCTATCTCTACAGATCATTTGATACAATTGTTTGTTTGTAATGTCTATTTAAAAATAAAGACGCCATTGCACAATAACATATATGAGCACTTCAGACAAATACAAGCTCGAGGTTTATTTACTAATAACAAACAAACCTGTAGTTTAACATTTATAAACAGATTATCCAAGTTACTGACATTATAACCTGAATTTGAACATTCAGAAATATTGCGTGGGAAACGCATCTTGAAACACTAGATTAGCATCTTTAAACATTAGAGTATAATGTCACGCAATAGCACACAATCAATGTGCATTATAAATACATTTAATAGAGCAATATCAATACTTCACAATAAGTCAAGAAATGGATTTTATGAACAATAAAGACATACAATATTAAATGTGTATTTGTATTAAAGAAACAGACCGTTATTAAACCGAGAAATGTCTACAACATGTAATAATGTGACAGTATTAGATTTTAAAGAGAATTTAATCATTAATATTTAACGGATCACGGATATTAAATCTGCGTCACACATATCCGCATGACAGGCCCATGAGTTACAAATAAGTCTACATGAAAAATGAAGTTACAGTACCACCAGGAGGTATGTGTATGGAAGTTGCTAAGATATGAAACATTAAGGAACGGCCAATCAGAGTTCATCACACAAACACAACTTGAGTCAGGATGGTCTCACAGACATTCTAACAATATTTCAAACTTTTATCCAATCAGATGTACAGATAACTTGTCCCATGGTGCATCTCATGTTTACTTCACCATATAAAAGTCCATTACACGTTGCCATCTTTGTCAGTTCTCTAATGCCTGCAGGCAATATATATTATTATTATTATAATACAACCCAGCAGGCATGAAACCTCCCAGGTTCACCAAGCAGGAGAGCGCTGCACTGGTCCACGCCGTCAAGGACTTTTATCCCCAGCTGTTTGGGAACAAGAGGAGGTTGACAGATGCGCCTGTTAAGAAGGCCCTCTGGGAGTCTATCACCAATGCGGTTAAATTGGTGTGTGACGTCCAGAGGAGCCAGGATCAAATCATGAGGAGATTCGGAGATATGAGGTTGCGCTTAACAAAAAAAGTCAACCTCATAAGGGACTGGGTACAAGCCCGTAAAAGAGGGGGCCAAAGAAAGGCCCCGCGGAAACTATACCTACTCCCTTATGAGGTGACTTTATGCAAGCTCCTCAATCTCCGGGTCCCCAAAAGATTTAGATCCTCGCCATCCTCGGCCTCCTCTTCTTCCCTCCCAGCTGCGGGATCTGAAAGTCCTGACGCGGGGGCCAGGGCAGCTGCTTCTCCATCCGGTGGCCTGGGAGGAGATGATGGAGAATCTGAACCAGGTAACTATCCAACTTCATATAATATCTTAATATTTGATTTATTTTTAAAAAATGTGTATATAGTCAGATACTAAACCTATACAGATCTCACAACATACACTACATATGATGTTTAGATATCTGATTTTAGATTAGTGACACATGAAATAGGAATGATGTTTCTTGCGCTCTACAGAATATGCGTCACAGAGCGAAAATGGAATTGCGCATACACGTTAACATGGGTTAGCTGTAAGTGGCATTGCTTTATACATGTTGGTCAAATGACGGATGCGTAATTCCGCTTGGAATCATTGCGCAATGATCGCGAAAATGGAATTGCGCATACACGTTAACATGGGTTTGCTGTAAGTGGCATTGCTTTATACATGTTGGTCAAATGACGGATGCGTAATTCCGCTTGGAATCATATACATGTTGGTCAAATGACGGATGCGTAATTCCGCTTGGAATCATTGCGCAATGATCGCGAAAATGGAATTGCGCATACACGTTAACATGGGTTTGCTGTAAGTGGCATTGCTTTATACATGTTGGTCAAATGACGGATGCGTAATTCCGCTTGGAATCATTGCGCAATGATCGCGAAAATGGAATTGCGCATACACGTTAACATGGGTTTGCTGTAAGTGGCATTGCTTTATACATGTTGGTCAAATGACGGATGCGTAATTCCGCTTGGAATCATTGCGCAATGATCGCGAAAATGGAATTGTGCATACACGTTAACATGGGTTTGCTGTAAGTGGCATTGCTTTACACATGTTGGTCAAAATGAAATGTGAATTATTATATATGTGAAGAATACAGTATTCTTATTTTCAATATTATACATAATAAAAAAAGAAGAATCCAAATAAATTTTAGCATATGCCCATCAATTGATGAGAATGAAATAACACAAAAAAAATAATTTAAGCTACAGTAAACAACAAAACTGATTGAAAATAAGAGTACAGGATATATTTATCATGAATAGAATTGAGGAAACAATTAACTCATGGGACTACCAAAGGATTAATAGTTTTTAATTGATTTGCTAATAATGTAAAGATTTTAAACATGGCATGATTTGTATTAATGATATCCAATCATCATTTAATATATTACAGATCTGGATGTTGGTGCTGGATCCTCAAGGCAGGGCTTGTCACAGTATGGTATGTCTCATTTTAATTGACATTTGTCTTAGAAACATGGACAGAACATTACATACTAAATCCACATTGTTCAATATTTATATGTATCTTCAAAATGGATTTTAAAACTTTTTGCAAATAAGAATAAATAAAACCAAAAAATAGGATTACATTGTAAGACTACTCTGATTTTGTTTGGAATTTAAGATATCCCATCTATTCTGGATGTCTTAATTTTAATGTAAGATTCTTTGAATGTCCAATTTATATTCTTCCCTTGTGTATTGCTTAATCTTATTTGTATACATTTTTAAAAAATACACACAATTTTGCATATGTTTAGATTTTAAAAATATAGATTCCATTTTTGAAATTGATCACGTCATTTAAGGGACATGCCAACTAAATTTTACATAGAATTATTTTTAAACGTGATTTTATTGTTTTGTTTAAACATTTTATGAGCTACATTGGTTCAGTCTATTGTTTTAGTTCTTAAAAAAAATTAATGGATTTTGGTTTAGGTTAAACAATGCATTACTGGTATTATCCGGCTGTTTTTCTATGCATAAATTGGCATATTTACAAAAGTTAAAATCATGTGTTCAGATAACAGTAGTACATAGTTTAAAAAAGTATACAATTACACATTTAGAGCTTCATGTCCCTTTAATAGATGAAAATTAAATAATTCTTAGGATATCCTTAAATAACATATTAGATTGGAATTGCATGCTCAATCCCATTCATTACATCAACATATGGAGTAGAGAATTCATTAACACCAACATTGTCAAATCAATATAATTTTATATTAAAGGGATACTGAGCTAAAATTATTCATGTTGTCATTCAGATAGAGCATGCAATATTAATCAACATTTAAATATAATACTATAATCATATGTGAAATATTCTATTGCTAAATGTATTTTAAAATCAAGAATGTACGTTTATCTGCAGCTCAATTTTGGTTGACCAACCTGGGTTTTGATTGATGATTGGTGGATACCTTCAACAAACAATATTTATTGAATCCAATATTGCTTATCTGCCTTTAAGATTAAAATGTAGCAACATTCAAATTATAATAGGAGTCAATGTTAAATCATTTGGAACAGTTTGAACAGTGAAATCAATGATTGAAATAAATCATGTCAGTGTCCCTTTAATAAACAATAGATACATTCATCTTTACATTCTTTGGATTAGACAATATTGATATATAATTCACATATTCACTGTTGGAGTTACTTTATAGATATCAGCATACTCTAACAGCACCATGATTACATATTTGTACTAATCAATTTGGTTTTGTATTGTGATAAATATGTGTTGTGTCCTAAACAAGATTACTGTACATTGCACAAATGGCTCGATGTGCCACATGTCTTTGTTTATATTTGTCAACAGCTGTTATTCAAAATGTGGTTTGTGTGTATTCTTTTAAGAACATTGATCAATGGGTATATTTAGATATGCAATAGCATTGTATGAGATGAGTTTGATGTCTAATATAGTCAGAAATTAAACATATGTTCAATACATCATTTTTAACAGAATCCCCTTGATTCAATCAAGCATTTTTTTGTTTAATGACTGCTCTATTCTTCACATTTTCAAGTTGATTATTCTTAAAATTCGCTACAGATGTGATTTAGTGCTATCCCAAATGTGTTCACTAATATATATCTATATCATTCATAGAGAGAGTTGGTGTGGGGAGCCCAGAGGAATCCAGCACTAACACAGAGCCGCCTTTGCGGTCTCCTGGTAAGTCCATTGACTCATTTATATGTCATTGAAGGTGTATTGGTAATCAATATTATGAGCATGATTCTGATGAAGCATAACATTTGAAACAAACATATAATTTACTCCTCTGATTATATATTAATTTTCTTGGAATATTGAAAGATTAATAATTAAAACTTTCTTAGTCTACACCTTTGTTATTCAGAAGATGTATAGCATATGTTTGTTTCCATGTTCATTTTTGACAACAGTCATCAAGTGATACACACATGAGAAATCTTAAATGTTCTATGTACTATGCTTTTATGATTTTAAAATTAATACAAACAATACATCGAAAATCTGAATCATTGAGAATAACAAATCTAATGTCATTTGTATGCTCCATCAAAATGATGTAAATCATAACTTTGGGTGTGTATATCTTTAATGCAACATTGATGTGTGTCTTTGATCAACAGTAACATATGTTATAATATCTGATCTTAACGTGTACACAACATGTTATGTTTTACAGAGATTGATTTAACATGTGTGACGGAGGAGGAAGAGGCTGCCTTGGAGTCTGATGGTATGTGAAATATATCTATCATGTTTCCAACATGTTGCTTTATTGGAAATCATTTTATTGAAGACATTCAAAGTCTACAGCTTTTGCACTTTAAAAAGGAATATTATTTGTCTGTTCAAATACACTACTGCCCCCTTTCTATATCAGGCAGCATGAAAATATGCTTGGATGTTTTTTTTTATTTTAAATTTATAATTCATGCCATCATTATGTCACATGCATATTCCAGGCCAAAACACAATAATAATGTTATAATTGTACAGACAGTCATTGATATTCATCTGAGTGCCTATATGCATACCATATCCTCATTTCATAATTGTTTAGAAATTCAAACACACTTCTAAGTATATTGAAAACATAATCAATTTGAAATGCGTTGATTTGATTTCATGATGTATGAGATGTTAATATATTTGGATTATTTTTTTCAGATGGATCCTCCACCTCTGGTTTCCGCCCCTGCCCAGTCCCCTGCCCAGTCACAGACCCCTGCCCAGGCCCAGACCCCGACCACTGCCCATGCCCAGACCCCGACCACTGCCCAGGCCCAGACCCCTGCCCAGGCCCAGACTCCTGCCCGGGCCCAGACCCCTGCCCGGGCCCAGACCCCTGCTGGCCCTTCCCATTTGTCATTTCCTGTCCCTCCCAAAAAACGCCCCTTCCCTGTCCCTCCCAAAACACGCCCCTTCACCCCCCTTCACGCTCTCCCCGTATTATGGCCCGTACAGCTGCCCAGACCCCAACTCACCACTCCCCAGCTGTACGGCCTACCCCGGAGCAGCAGCTCATCCCTCCCCAACCCAATCCCATCCCTCCCCAACCCAATCCCATCCCTCCCCCCTGTCTCAACCTTCATTATCCTGGGTGTCGGATTGTCCTTCCCAGGCACAGCACTGAAGGCAAATTGTTTCTATTGTGATTCAAATAGAGCATGCAATGTTAATCAAATTTATAATTTACTACTCTTATGAATTATTCTTCATTCTCTTGCTATCTTTATTGAAACAAAGAAATGCCTAGAATTAATTTTAAATAGAAAATAATTGTGGACATCATTTCTTTATTGTTGGATGAATGTATCCATCAACCAGCAGGGACAACCAAAGTTGATAAACAAATATGGCCTGCCCTATAAACCTACATTCTTGCATTCAAAATCTAGCTAGAGAATTCTAACATTTAAAGAATATGTGTAATTTTTTCATATTTGTAATGTCATGCTCTATCTGAATCAGTCAATTAAATATTTAGGTTCAGTGTCCCTTTAATTTGATATCACTACATATACCAATCACCACTACTTGGATCCAACAATTTATGTACAAATGTTGACACATTATCTCTTGTCTAACCCAGTGGGAATGTAATTTCTTCAGGTTGCTATGTTTACACAGCTTGTCCTCAACGCCAAAATGTTTAAGGATAGGTGTGCCTACCACAGTATAATTAAAATATTTAAATTGCTAATGTAAGTACAATGTAAATCCTTTAACAAGATTTGATACACTCAAGCTGTATAAGTGGATCATCGAAAACCAATTAAAGGGGACAACATGTTTGAGTAAACTGTCCCTTTAATGATTTCGGTCTGTCTGAATAACATATTTAATGTGTAAAGAATCAATTTAAACAAATTGATGTAAAGAATGATTTGTCTTTATGATGACAATGTATCTTTGCTTATTTTTTCGTCTATTGTGTAATTATCCTTAATATTTGATTTATTCTTTATTTTAGGCTGTGACTCAGCATGGCTCATGCTAGAAGGTATAGCACGAGTAGAGCAGGCCGTGTTGAGGAACGCAGCTGTCCTGAGAGGGATGAACGACACCATGCAGGCCCAGCTCCGGGTTCAGGATTTGACTCTGCGGCAGATCATGCTATTAAATTCAAGGCCTGAATCTGGAGCTGGACATGCACAGGACAATGAAGAGGATGACCAGTAAGTGGAGGATCTGGAGATGCTCCAAGGGCGCAGATAAGAATCCTCCGTCCACATGTTGATGTTTTTGTTATTGTTGCCATTTGGCCTTTTTTTAAGTTTATTGTTGTGCCTGTTGCACTCTTTTACCTTGTCATATGTCTCCAATGGGGCTATGCTGGCCCTTGGCAACTCTCTTCATGGACTGTGATGCACTCTGTTACCTTGTCATATGTCTCCAATGGGGCTATGCTGGCCCTTGGCAACTCTCTTCATGGACTGTGATGCACTCTGTTACCTTGTCATATGTCTCCAATGGGGCTATGCTGGCCCTTGGCAACTCTCTTCATGGACTGTGATGCACTCTGTTACCTTGTCATATGTCTCCAATGGGGCTATGCTGGCCCTTGGCAACTCTCTTCATGGACTGTGATGCACTGTGTTACCTTGTCATATGTCTCCAATGGGGCTATGCTGGCCCTTGGCAACTCTCTTCATGGACTGTGATGCACTCTGTTACCTTGTCATATGTCTCCAATGGGGCTATGCTGGCCCTTGGCAACTCTCTTCATGGACTGTGATGCACTCTGTTACCTTGTCATATGTCTCCAATGGGGCTATGCTGGCCCTTGGCAACTCTCTTCATGGACTGTGATGCACTGTGTTACCTTGTCATATGTCTCCAATGGGGCTATGCTGGCCCTTGGCAACTCTCTTCATGGACTGTGATGCACTCTGTTACCTTGTCATATGTCTCCAATGGGGCTATGCTGGCCCTTGGCAACTCTCTTCATGGACTGTGATGCACTCTGTTACCTTGTCATATGTCTCCAATGGGGCTATGCTGGCCCTTGGCAACTCTCTTCATGGACTGTGATGCACTCTGTTACCTTGTCATATGGCTCAAATATTCCTTATTTTTACAAGATTATTTATAAACGTTGTTGATGTTTTCTTACATACTAATAAAAGACATGTCATTGCACTATTCTTTGTCCTCATTATTCATTTTATTGATTGAAAGCTCTAGTTTATCTGGTTGATCCTTAAAGGGACCTACCAAAAATAATGGATTTTCAAGAATCATATATGTAATACAATTGTAAATGACTTTAAGATTAACATCTCCAATGTAATTTTATTATTTGTCTTTATATATTTTTCTCAAAGCTTTATCATTGCATGATTATGATTAGCATAGTAATTCTTTTATATATGTATATATAGATTGTTATTTGTGTATATATGTACATTTCAATTTTCACATCCATGTGTGTATTTAGAAACTCTGCCTGAATTGATGCACCTTTAACAAATGATCTGAGGATTGATACAATGATATAATCCCTGTAAAGTGTTCATTTGATTGAAATAGTATTGTCTCTGTGTATCCTCTTTTTTTAAAAAAAAAACATGTCCCTTTAAGTGATGGTGAGCACAATTGTTAATGAATGTATTTCCATTTCTAAAGCGTTTTTGTCCTTTTTACATGAACAAGGAGATATAATCTTATTAATAAACAATCTTATTGTAATGTTGACAGCACATGTATTTCATTTTCAATTACATCTTATTGTAAAAGTGTAACCAAATAAATCTCTGTGTGTAATGCGCATATTTTAGATGATGAATATTTTTTACCAAATATGTTAACAAAATACTTCTCCTCCCATATATGGCTATAGGTAGGCTGACCATATTTTAACTTGAATAAATGACACGTTTAATCAATACATGTGTCATTATTGTTATTCCAAAACAATCTAAACATATCTTAAAACATCAATGGCATATGTATTTCTCATGTGTATCTTTTAAATGTTAAAGATATACACCATAGCTATAGTTCAAGGGACAGTCAAGTCCGAAAAGATGATTCATGATTTTGTGACATTCCTAGATAGCAATCTAGACACATACTAGTTACTAAAATATAAATACGTTTCTTAGTGATATGCCAAGCTGTCAACTGAGTCCTTGTATTGGCTGCGGTTTTTCAGCGATCTCGGATGCGCCATGTTGCTTAAGACGTCACCTGCCAGGCTGTCCAATGATTCCTTGTATTGACTGACGTTCTTACGTGATCAAGAATGTGCCTTTTATTGGATGGCGTTTTGACGCGATCAAGGATGCGCCTTTTTTTTTGGCGTTCTTACGTGATCAAGAATGTGCCTTTTATTGGATGGCGTTCTTACGTGCTCAAGGAAGCGCCATGTTAATTAAGATGTCACATGCAAAGGTAAAAAAACGTCTGATTGTATTCCGTAGTCCCGCAATATTTGTTTGTGCACGTTAAACACGTTTGTGAATGAAGACAATTTTAAAAACCTTGCGAATATGGATTTTTTTGCATCATGTTACATTGTTGACCCGTAGCTGATAAAGACCACCACATTCTCTTTTGCTGGATGTCTGGTTGAATAAACGAACGAAAGCAAAATGTTTTCATGCATATGATATTTCGAGGCAAGTGCAAATCTCTATAGTCCATGTTGTTTAATATGTTTGTCAACAATATGTTCCTTTTTCTGAAAAATGATTGTTGTGTTTAATGTTAAAGATATCTAATTCATAAATATGCGCTATTGTGTTAGAATAAAGTAATCAATATGCATTTATCTTTATCATATGCTAAATATATGATGCCGACTTCTAAATGTAATTTCGTTGTATATTTTATTAAAGGTTCATTAGACACTCACATTATAAATCAAATTTTTTTATTTGGTCTCTAGTTAGATAGTCCATTGTTTAACAAATACACGTTTCATTTTGCTTCTGTTCAAATAAAATGTAAGTAATTTTCAGACTCCTCGCCAAGCCTCTAAGTTTCATGTGAGTACCATCTCCAGCTTTCTCCTGTTTTGTGTATGATGGTGTATTGTCTTGTTTTACGGTTGTAATGGGGGTTCATCTATATTTTCAATAGAGCTAACCCGATTTTCTTTGAAAGTGTTTAAAGCTTTGTAATATTGATATCAGTATATGCTAATCTTGTTGTTTCTAGTAGTGTCTATTACATACAGTTCTGTTAAAAATATAGTATACTGTCCCTTTAATGCAAATGTTGATTTTTGTATCATGTATGAGTTCCACATTGGTTAATCTCCAAATATATTATTGTTAGCATATTTTCACCCCCCACTCCTAAAAGGACTTTAAACCATATTCATTGTTAAAACAAATGTCTTTCTAAAAATAAATTAACACAATAATGTCTCTTTAAGAAAATAGACTTTATTTAACACGTCAATATAAATCTGATTTCAATATTTATTGTTTGAACAAGTACATGTAGATATACCAACAATCTTCAAATATATGTTAGCATATGTAATTTTGTTAAAGGGACAGTTTAGAAAACAAATAATGTTTTGCATTATTCTAAAAGTCAATTTTGTAATATCAATGATATCAAATGTTTCTCACCAATTAATCATTTGTCTGTGTTTATTTTAATTTGCTAGCTAAACCTATGAGGTTCGTGTGCTCATTTCTTCGAGCTTGAAGAGTGCATGTAATCATTATACAATTTGACCACTAGAGGGCATTTGGATAGCATTTGTATATGTAAAACCTTGTACTCATACAGCATATTATTTACCATGTATTGATCATTGATATCTAAAATGTTGTTATGTCAGAACAACAAATAAGTGGTCATTTTTCATAGTCATAGATACAAGGGTAAGCACATAAGTCACACGTATTTCTCCATGTTTTGTTGTTTCCAACTTGATAATGCGTAATACAGTGTTTTCTTTGTAATCAATAATTTTCTGACTGTCCCTTTAAGCTGTGTTATTGGCATTTAAACAGTAATATGCCATCATGGATAATTGTAATGGTAATTTTGTTTGCGATTCGGGAAACAGTTTGGACATCACATCACAGAAACCAATCAATATCATGAACAAGGATAGGTATGTGATGATGTGGTTTTCACACACTTATAACCCACACTCTGCAAACAATCTGCCTCCATGGACCCGGTCCCATAGAAGTAGATTATATACAGAGTGTGGTCCACAAGTGTATGAAAACCACATCATCACATACCTATCCATTACACATTAAATAAAAAAAACATTAAACATGAAAACAAATACTTACTTCCTCTTCCTTCCCCTCTTCCCACGGGGCTGAGGCTCTGGGAGGGGCAACTGCCGACTCTGACGAGTTCTCCTTGGAGATGTTGTGGGAAGAGTGGAAGGAAGAGTACTGGGATGACCAAGGTGAGGAGGAGAAGATGGCTGAGGAGGAGAAGATGGCTGAGGAGGAGAAGATGGCTGAGGAGGAGAAGATGGCTGAGGAGGAGAAGATGGCTCGGCAGGAGGAGATGGCCCGGCAGGAGAAGATGGCCCAGCAGGAGAAGATGGGCCAGCAGGAGAAGATGGCCCAGCAGCAGGAGGCCCAGCAGCAGGAGGCGGACTAGGAGGCAGACCAGCCTGCGCCTCCTGGAAAAAATTAAACATCTCTTGGTGTAGATTAATGATTCTGTTTTGCCCTTGTTCTATTCTATTAAGTATGTTTATTATTTGGTTTTGTTCTTCAATTATTTGGTTTTGTCCATCAAGAATTCGAGTTCGGCCTTCAATATTTTGTATCCGGGAGTTACGCATCTGGTCTATGTAGTCCAGTAGAACCCGCACCTCCGCTATTTCCTCTTGTTGTGCTTGGCGGGGTACCCATGCACGGCGGGGCGCCCGTGCACGGCGGGGTGCGGGTCCTTGAGGGGCCTCTGGTTCCGCGGCCTCCTCCTCTGCTTCCGGGGCCTCTTCATCTGCTTCCGTGCCCTCTTCGTCACGGGGGGCCTCTTCCCTCCGAAGTGGAAATTCCTCCCCAGACTCTGTATATTTAAAAAAAAAAAAAATGTATATATTAGCATATTTCCAAATGAAGCTTTAAATGACTTAGCTTACGATACAATTACAAATGTAGAATCATTAATCCACTTTGAAATCTAACAATCAATACGATTTCCGCATTTTCTAAACCGTGTTTGTGATATCTCTGGTCAATCTGAATGTTTTAGCGTTTGTTTTCAGTCTGTTTAAATGCACACCTAACCTATAGCCTAGATACTGATGTAACCGCAAAGTAATTGTGAATGTGTGTAAACAGCGTAATAGCATTAATCTGATCCTTAAAGGGACATGAAACCCAATGTTTTATCTTTCATGATTTAGAAGCATACATTTATAATCAACTTTCTAATGTACTTTTCTTATCTAATTAGCTTCATTCTCTGGATATTTTTTGCTGAAAAGCATATCTAAATATGCTTATATGCTGATTGTTAGCTGAATATAGCTGCCTCCTGTGATTGGTTCACCGTGTGCATGGCTATTTCTTCATTAAAATATATCTCAAGAATGATTCAAATTAGGTAATATAAGTACATTTGAATGTTTTGTCAAATTGTATTCTCTACCTCAATCATGAAAGTAAAGGTTTGCGTATAGTGTCCTTTGAAATACATTCGTATGTGAATTTATTCTTCAATGAGCTTACCGTCAGATGAGAATGGCAGGTTCCCGGTATCAATTCCTCCGATACCGACTACATCCACCTCGGAGATGCTGGGCCGCAACATTTCCTCCCATCGGCAGTACTCGATTTCCAGGGCAGGGCCGCCACCGGTTCCTGCGGAATGTCGGGCCTCCAGGCTTAACTTTTTCTTGAGATCCATCTTACAGTCCTGGTAGCGATGTTTTATAGAGTCCATATCTCTGTTCCGGCCAACCACTGCATTGACTGCATTCCTAATCTCATGCCAGAGCTTCCTCTTCTCAGTCGGGGTGATCTTCTGGTGCTGCAGCCTCCTATACCTGGCCATATAGGCCTCTACGAGGGCCTCCTTCTCCTCCATCGAAAACCTCGCCTCCCTAGTCGCCTTGGCCTTCCCCTGTGACGATGCCCTCTGTTTCCCGGACTGTGAAGCCCTACTCTGTCCGCCACTGGGCCCAGCCACTTGTTCATCTTGAACCAAGTGGCTGGGTCCACCCACCGCTTCCACCATGCTTCCTGCCCCCCTTCCTGCCCCCCTTCCTGCCCTGTTCCTCTCCCCCTCCCTCTCCTCCCCCCACTACCTCTCCCCTGCCTGCCCTCCATCTGTTCCCTAAACTAAACCCCAAATAATCAAACAAAAAGTGAGTGTGAGGAAATGAAAGGGGGTCAAAATAAAGAACTAAAAAGACAAAAAAGTGCTGAAAGTGTGAGAGGCATCTAAAAAAACAAAGAGGGTAAGGAGTATTTAAATAAACCAAAAGAAGAAGACTAAAAGGAGGATATGTAAACTAAATGTAACTAGGGGATGGGTATGGGATGGGTATGGGGTATGGGATAAGAGTAAATGGGATGAAAGGGAATGGGACTACAGGGAATGGGGTATGGAGTGTAGTATGAGGGGGTATGGGGGATGGAGTGTATGTAGTGTTATTGATAAGTGTATGTATGTATTGAATGTGTTTGCGTGTAAATGTGTTAAGTGTACAGAAAAATCACTCGCTCGCTAACTCACACTACTACTAATTCTCACTAACACACTACTACTAATTCTCACTAACTCCCACTCCCACTAACTGTCAATAACTCACACTACCACTAACTCACGCTCCCACTAACTGACTCACACTACCACTAACTCTCACTAACAACTCCCACTACCAATAACTCACTCACGATAACACTAACAACTGACTCTCTCACACTAACACTAACTCACTCACAATAATGCACAAACTCTCTAATCTTAAACCTCCAATCTCCAAAGACCCACCAGCAACACAGTCAAAGAAGCTATGCTTGTGTGGTGCTTATATACCCTGTGTAAATGTTTAATGATGTACCAATTTCCGTTGTAAATTGTGTTCAGGTGTGCTTTATTAGTGCAATGTGTATTAGTTGTGTGAATTTGCGCATGCTCATTTGGAGTTAGTATTTGTGGAATGTGTAGAATGCGATGATGTCATAGTGGTCGTTTTCTCTAACATTGTCCAATAGTATTCTGTTTAAATGTGAATTTGCGATGGTGTGTTATTAGTGAAGTGTTGTATATGTATGTTTGTCCTAATATATAGTGATATTGAATGCGATTATTTTGCTAGTGTATGTATATATTTTTTATTCCTTGTTGTTATTTTGCGAATTTCCGCATCTTAAAGTAGATGCGTATTCCCTGTATTAAATTTTATTAAAAATCCCCCCGCTTGTGAATGTGTAATGCTTCTGTGCTTTGTTGAGTGATTGTTGTTGTGACATTTGCGGCGTGTTATTGTTGTGCATGATGTGGTATGCGTCATATGACCGAGCTGTGCGTATTTCTCGCGAGATCGAGTGTTAGGTGAAAAAAGAGTTTTTTTTGCATTTCCATTGATCTCTATGGGAGACTGTCTAACGCGGGCAGGATTCCGCGTGTGACATACACGCACTAGGAGCATCGTTAGATGGTCTTTTTTGTACTCTAAATACCGGAGTCAAACAATGCCGTGCGTTAGACATAAACCACACGTAGCGTTAGCAGGCCATCTACCGCCAAACTCCAAATCTAGCCGTTAGTTACTACATCAACCGGTCATACTGAATTAACAGAGTTTGATGTTATACCATCTCCACTTTTTCCCATTGTTTTAGGTTTAGCTTGGTGCAGAAAACATCAACCTACTATAGATTGGAGCACATTGAAGGTTGATTTAAATTCTACCTTCTGCCAACAACATTGTGTTCCGAAAGCCACTCTTCTTTCGGTGACACCAGATGTACCTCATCTACCAGAGGTTTACACCGATTTTAAAGACGTTTTCAGTAAAGTAGAGGCAGAATCACTTCCACCGCATCGGATATACGATTGTCCGATTGACATAAAACCTGGTTCTTCGATTCCTTACGGTCGCTTGTATCCGTTATCCTCTCCAGAACTGGAACATCTCAAACTTTACCTAGAGGAGAATCTCCGAAAAGGCTTCATCCGTCCTTCAACTTCCTCTGCGGGTGCTGGGATGTTTTTCGTAAAAAACAAAGTCGGATCACTTCGACCCATCATTGATTACAGGGAACTGAATCAACGCACTATAAAGAACAGATACCCTCTTCTACTGATCCCTGAATTGATAGAACGTCTCCAACATGCCACCATCTTTACCAAACTCGATTTGAGAGGTGCGTACAATCTCGTCAGAATTCGTGAAGGAGACGAATGGTTGACCGCCTTCAGAACTAGGTATGGTCTTTTTGAGTATCTAGTTATGCCCTTTGGTCTCTGCAATGCCCCAGGAACATTCCAACACTTTATCAACGATGTTTTCAGAGACCTACTTGATGTGTGTCTGGTCATATACCTTGACAACATTCTCATCTACTCAAGTACTTTTGACGATCACATAAAAGATGTACGTCGAGTTCTCTCACGACTTCGTACTCATAGGTTATATGCGAAACTTGAAAAATGTCAGTTCCACACTGATACCATCTCCTTTCTTGGATACAACATCTCTCCGAGTGGGATCAGTATGCAGGAAGATAAAGTCGATGCCATAAAAAATTGGGTTACCCCCCAAAACAGAAAACAGCTTCAACGTTTCTTGGGATTCGCTAATTATTATCGGAATTTTGTTAAAAACTTTTCTACTATTGCCAAACCCTTAACACAGCTTACAAGTACTCTTACCAGATTCCATTGGACCAAGGAAGCTTCATCAGCATTTGATCAACTCAAACAGAAAATCACTTCTGCACCGATCCTCCATTTCCCCAATGCTGATTATCAATATATTGAGGTTGACGCGTCTGACTTTGCCTTAGGAGCAATACTATCACAGAAGTCCTCTCCCACTGAACCAATGTATCCTGTTGCTTTTTAATCTAAGGTCATGTCTTCCCCAGAAAGAAATTATCCAATTGGGGAAAAGGAACTGTTGGCGATAAAGAAGGCATTGGAAAACTGGAGACACCTACTTGAGGGAACCAAATTGCCCATCATCATCTTCACAGATCACAAAAACCTTAAGCTTATCTACAAACTAATAAAACACTCTCTGCTAGACAAATGCGTTGGAATCTCTTCTTCACTCGATTTAACTTCCACATTGTATACAGGCCATCTTCCAGAAATGGAAAGGCAGATGCTTTGTCAAGAAAAGATGACCCTCCACAATACATTCCTGGATGCACTTCAATAATTCCCTCTCAGAAATTCATTGGTCTAACTCCTTTTCTATTAAAAGCTTTCAAGGACTCCTATACCTCCGATGAAAATCTTTATAATCACAACCTTCAATTCAGTTCAAATGGCTTGATTTACTATAATGAGAAATTGTATGTACCACAGAGTTTGAGACCACTTCTGTTACAATTACATCATGATACTCCCCTTGCAGGACATCCAGGTGAAAGAAGAACTAGGGAAACCATCTGTAGGTCGTATTGGTGGCCGTCAATGGTGAAATCCATAAAGGATTACGTGAAGACCTGCACTATTTGTGCCACATCCAAGGCAAGCAAATCAGCACCTTATGGCACTCTCATTACTCTGCCTATTCCATCCCATCCCTGGCAACATATATCTCTCGACTTTATCGTTGAGCTTCCTCTCTCATGCGGAATGAATACCATTATGGTGGTAATAGATCTCTTCTCCAAAATGGCCCATTTCGTACCATTTCATAAGTTACCAACAGCTTCTGAAACAGCTACATTATTCCTCTCGAATGTTGTTCGCCTCCATGGTCTACCAAAGATTATGACTTCTGATCGAGGAACCCAATTCACCTCTCGTTTCTGGAGATCCCTCACTACACTCTTGCAAATTGACCACCGTTTCACCACAGCATTTCATCCTCAAACTAATGGCCAGGTAGAACGGGTGAACCAATGGCTGGAGCAATACATTCGTTGTTATTATTCCTATCAACAAGAAGATTGGCTAACCTATTTACCAACGGCAGAATTTGCCTTCAACAATTCGGAAAATTCCACAACCAAAATGTCACCATTTTTCGCCACGTATGGCTTTCATCCCAATTCATACCCTACTTCTGACCTCTCAGATACAAATTCATCATATGGTCCGAATGCTATAGATTTTACTGCCAACCATCGCAATATATTCAACACGTTAAAGGAAAACATCTCTAAGTCCCAAGAAAAACAACGACATTATTATGATCTACGCAGAAGACCTTCTCCCACATATACAATTGGAGACCAGGTTTGGCTATCAACGAAAAACCTGAAACTAAGCATTCCCAGTAAGAAGCTAGGTGGGTTATTTGTTGGTCCATTCCCAATCATTAAAATCATTAATCCAAACGCAGTTACCCTCCGTCTGCCAGACTCAATGAAGGTCCACTCAACCTTTCATGTATCTCTACTCAAGCCCTACATCCCTATGAGGAATCAGGATGTGATACTACCCCCACCATCTGCAATTCCATCTTCTGAAGAATTTGATGTAGCTTCAATATTGGATTCTAGGTTCCACAAAGGGAAGTTACAATATCTCGTCAGATGGCTTGGTTATTCCTCTGATGAGAACTCTTGGGAACCCTCTGATCAAATACATGCCCCTCGGACGGTCTCTCTGTTCCATCGGTGACATCCAGATCGTCCGGGTCCTTGACGTCGATTGTCTTCCCTGGGGGGGGGGGGGGGAGATGTCGGGAATCTACTCTATTCCTCCCACCTATGACATCAGCCTCACTCTGAATCTATAAATCTTAACAACGCCCTGTTCCTAGTGCTTAGTAATTGAGACTCCATGTTCACAGCAGTCTTTACAACCTGAGCTCTCTACAGTGATTTTCTAAAAGTTCCTGATTTCCACTAAAGTAAATTGGTTCTTTACCTGCACTACTTCTAAGGAATCCTCAACATCCTAATAATCTATTTCCATGTGAATTGGTTTCAACAGGATTACTGCTTTCCAAACTACATCTATTTTCTCACCTTCTGGAAACTGCATCTGCAGTATTACAGTTCAGTCACCTACCGTTAAACTTTCAAACCATCTGCATTCATATTTTGGATTACAAAACCTACCTTTCAAGACTGTTCAAATTGCTACATTAACTTTCCGTTTGTAGCAAGGATCGGCGTGTGACATCACCTGTCACTCTTGCCTAACACTTTCGGCTCACGCCCACTAGCCTCCGCTCTACTTAGGAACTGCAGGAGCTGTACAAACGGACTTCAGCGTTACTCACCGCTGAGCTGTCAGGCATAACTGAATCCTCCTGTCACTTCAAGGATTACTCATATTCACTGCACCGTATCTCTTGCAATAACCAGAACGGAACTATCCTTTGCCAGGACTTAAGTAGAATCTGTTTCATTATATATTCATTATCAATCCACTTGATATAACAGAAGTTTTTGCCTGTCACTCACTATCTCTCTATGAGCAACCTTTGCTCCATTAATAAGCACTGCATCATAGAAGTCTTGTAGTAGATTGAATAACCATCTTATATCAATCTGACTCATATATTAATAATTTCCACTCTTGACAATTGCTATTGATTTTCAATATAAATAGTTTATTCCTTGAGTTGTACAAACATAATTAAGTCTACAGCTGTATAACATGTTACTGAATAGTAACAACTCAGGGCTGGGAAAAGATCCTGACAATTAGTTATATTGTAACTATTTTAGGGTTTATTTTATAGGTAAGTTTTTAGTTTTAAATAGGAATAATTTAGTTAATTATAGTAATTTTATTTAGATTTATTTAAATTATATTTAAGTTAGGGGGGTGTTAGGGTTAGACTTAGATTTAGGGGTTAATAACTTTAATATAGTGGCGGCGACGTTGGGGGCGGCAGATTAGGGGTTAATAATTGTAGTTAGGTTGCGGCGACATTGGGGGTGGCAGATTAAGGGTTAATAAATATAATGTAGGTGTCGGCGATGTTGGGGGCAGCAGATTAGGGGTTCATAAGTATAATGTAGGTGGCGGCGGTGTCCAGAGCGCAGATTAGGGGTTAATAACATTATGCAGGTGTCGGCGATGTCGGGGGCGGCAGATTAGGGGTTAATAAGTGTAAGATTAGGGGCGTTTAGACTCGGGGTTCATGTTAGGGTGTTAGGTGTAGACATAAATTTTCTCTATAGGAATCAATGGGGCTGCGTCAGGAGCTGAACGCTGCTTTTTTGCAGGTGTTAGTTTTTTTTCCAGCCGGCTCTTCCCCATTGATTCCTATGGGGAAATCATGCATGAGCACGTTTAGCCAGCTCACCGCTACCGTAAGCAGCGCTGGTATTGAGGTGAGATGTGGAGCTAAATTTTGCTCTCCGCTCACTTTTCTGTGGCTAACGCTGTGTTTGTAAAAACCTGTAATACCAGCGTTGTCTGTAGGTGAGAGCGATGAGCAGAAACTGCTCGTTAACACCGCACAGCTTTACCGCAAAACTCATAATCTACCCGAATAAATGTAGATAAAGAAAATCTGTCCATAAATAATAAAGATAGTGTTGACATTGAAATGCTGATAAGAAAAGAATTTAAAAATATATTGAAGTGTCTACAAAAAAGTGCTATAACATTTGTTTGCAATGTTTAAGTTATTTGATTTGCATTTTATAAATTTAGTAAAAGCAAGAATTTAAAAGATTCTTAGAAGAAATAAATGTAGATAAAGCAAAATTCTTTGCATAAATAATGAACAGAGTGTTTCCATGGAAATGATGATAAGAAAAGCCTGTAAAAATAGAGTCAAGTGTCTCCTAAAAAGTAATATCGCATTTGCTTGACATGTTTAATTTATTTTGTTTCCATTATTTCTCTTTATTAAAAGCAAGTATTTAAAAGATTTTGAGAAGCAATTAATGTAGTCAAATAAGTTTTATTTATATACATTCATTTATTCACAGAATCTTTGAAATCCTTGCTTGGAATATAGATAAATAAATAAAATCAAATAATTAAAAGATTTCAAATGCGATACTTCGTTTTAGGAGACACTTTTTCAATACATTTTTACATGCTTTTCTTATCAGCATTTCCATTGCAACACTACCTTTATTATTTATGGAAATAACTTTGATTGATATACATTTATTTATACATTTATTGATTATTAAAATCTTTTAAATCAACGCTTGTAATAAAAAAAAAAAATCTAAACCGAATAAATGAAAGATTGCAAATGCGATACTTTGTTTTTGGATAAACTTGACTATATTTTTACAGGGTTGTAATTATCATAATTTCCATGGGAACACTAACTTTATTATGTATGGAATGCTATTTTCTATGTCTCCATTCATTGATTATCGGAAGCTTTTTAATCCTTGCTTGTAATAAATAAAACAAATGGAAACTAAATAATTGAAAGATTGCAAATACGATACTTCGTTTTAGGATAAACTTTACTATATTTTTACAGGCTTTTATTATCATTATTTCCATGCCATCACTATCTTTAGTATTTATGTAAAGAATTTTTAGTAACATAAATAATAAAGATAGTGTTGGCATGGAAATAATGTTAATAAAAGCCTGTAAAAATATAGTCAGGTTTATACTAAAACGAAGTATCGCATTTGCAATCTTTTAACTATTTAGTTTCCATTTGTTTTATTTATTACAAGAAATTATTTAAAATAGATAGTTTGCTAAATCATTTATAAAGCAAGATTGCAAATAAGTAACATTAATATATTATTTATCTATTGTTGGTCACTATATAGCAAAATTCAGTTTAATATATAATTGCTTACTTTTGTGTGAATAGACAGAGATCTCCTAAATAACTCCGTTTGACGATGACGATAGATATGGAATTCTCATTGAAAGTGCGCATGCGGCTTCTGTGAACGCGTGAATTGAGTGACAGCGAGTTTAATGTATAACACAAGCGCAATAGAACTAGTGGGAGTGTATCATTGCGATAGAGGCGCCAATGGGGATACCAATCCGTTCGATACGGATGAAATCATCACGATTGTCAGAATTTTTTTTTACTGCAGGTGGAACGGTGGTAGTCTACGGGACACGGAAAAAGTAAATTACACATGTAATAAATGGATTTAAAAAAAAAAATGATGATATTTTGGATATACATTGCATTGAAAACGAACAATGACATAAACGTTACTTTCACTTTAAAGGGACACTGAACCCAAATTTTTTCTTTCGTGATTCAGATAGAGCATGCAATTTTAAGCAACTTTCTAATTTACTCCTATTATGAAATTTTCTTCATTTTCTTGGTATCTTTATTTGAAATGCAAGAATGTAAGTTTAGATGCCAGCCCATTTTTAGTGAACAACCTGGGTTGTTCTTGCTGATTGGTGGATAAATTTACCCACCAATAAACAGTTGTTATCCAGGGTTCTGAACAAAAAAAATGTTTAGATGCCTTCTTTTTCAAATAAAGATAGCAAGAGAACTATGAAAAATTGATAATAGGAGTAAATTAGAAAGTTGCTTAAAATTGCATGCTCTATCTGAATCACAACAGGAAAAAATTGGGTTCAGTGTCCCTTTAAAAATACTACTGTAATATACTATAGATTATGCTTTACACTGTTAACTAGGCACAATGTTCCTAAAAGAACCTTTAGGTCTGCAGTATCAATGAAATTACATCACCTGTCAGAAAATATTGCTTTAAACGTACAACTAATTAAACTTAGAAACGAAGCAAAAAAACACCAGCCTAGAATATTTATAAAGTGTTTACTTTTTATATTTGCATTTATTACTTAGGCACAGTGACTATAACCAACAGATTCTGTCATGTGATATGACCTAAGCATCACATGTTTCCCATAGTTCGGCAAACATCAAACTCAGTAGTTGCTACGGGTAACGCTCTGTCATTGGCGGTGCCATGTTGACGGAAGTGACATCATGGGCCAGATGTTGGGTAATACAAGTCAGGTTTTGTAATCCGAATTGCAAGTACAGGTAAAGTTACTGAGTCCGGCGTAACGTGAGATGGGTTAGTATTGATTAAGAAAAAGGGTTATAGAGCGAAGCAAGTGCCGTTGTATCAGAAATAAAAACACAATTATGTTGACATGCATGCTCTGTAAATATGTTGGGGGGGCGGTTTACTTTCTACATCATGATCATATATAGTCCTGGGTGACGGTAGCAAAGCAACGCGGAACGGTGGATGTGTCAAGCAGCAACTTTTCTGCACATCCTGAATAACGGAGTAGATGTAATTTATGTTTTGTAAACATTTCTCATTTTGACGTTTCAGATTGTTTCTGTAGACAGTATTATTATTATTATTATGATCATGGGCCTCTGCAGAATAAGTTCCTGTGGGGACGCAAAAAATTGAAACGTGCAGATAATAAACAAATATCACACACATCAGTGTTCTCCCCAGGACCCTTATAGTGGGAGCACCACACGTCTGATTTTACTGACCACCCTGCTAAAATTTACTTCGATTAAAATGTTAAATTTTTATCCAGACTCCTAACTTATAAATGAAAATAGGAGCATATTGTTTTATTTATTTTGACTCAAATCAAAATTAAACAAAAAAGAACAAACATAAGTTAACGAATACATATAAAAGCCTAAAGCTGCTAACATTGCCTATGTTATAAAATATATATTTCCATTTTTGTGCTATTGGCAAAACTTTTTTTTTTTTAAATATTGTTTTTATTCAGTTTTAAGATAATACAGTAACAATAATGCACAGATATTATAACAGACTTAGGGTTAGCAATTGTACAACAATAAATTTCACTGGTAGACAGTTTAAAGTCTTTATCAGGATGTCTCAGGCTAACAGTTCCTTCACATGTGTGCTAAGGTGTGAGGAATTTATAGTCTCTGACATATGTAAATAACATACTTTTCCCCCTTTGGGCTCGAAGTGGGGACATCCAGAGCTTATAACTCTACAAACTTGGAGCGTTAGTCCTGTCTACAAACAGCTCATAACTTGACAATTGCCTTCCAAACAATTAAAGAAGGACAAAACAAAAGAGAAACAAGAGTTAGGGAAAGTAGGAAGGAAAGATCATAAGGGGATAGAATACTGTACCTAAGTATTTTCTGCGCCGGCTGAGCTTGAGACATTATATGATTACTCTTCTGATTGTGGGGGGAGGAAAGTGTCCCTTCCTGGGTTAGTCTTTTCGCTTACAGTTATCATTATACAGGTGGCCCTAGTTTTACAACGGTTCAATTTACACCGTTTCAGAATAACAACCTTTTTTCCAGTCATGTGACTGCTATTGAAAAGCATTGAGAAGCAGTGCATTTATTAAAATAGCCAGTAGGTGGAGCTGTCCGCTTGTGTTGCAGCCAAGCCAAGCAAGCTGAAATTAATCAGTTTAACCAGACCTGAGCTATCGAGCAGATTTCAAAGGAACAAGATCTTCCTGTCTATAAATCAGTCCAGATTGGAATGCATAGAAATAACTGTTTGCTGAAAAATGCAAGTGAAGTCTGTGTTGTGTGATTATTTTATTAGGTTTATAATGCTGTTTAGAAAATGTTTTTGTTCATTTAACTTAGTTTAATTATTTATTTTGTGTTGTTTCATTATTTTATTAGGTTTATAATGCTGTTTAGCATGTAAAGTCTTCATTTTAAAGCTTTAAAAATAAATAATGTATTAGGTGTTACTTATGACAATTTTGAGAGGGGCCTGGAACCTATCTCCCTCACTTCCCATTGACTTACATTATAAACTGGGTTTCAATTTACAACGGTTTCGATTTACAACCATTCCTTCTGGAACCTAACCCCAGCGTAAACTGAGGGCTACCTGTATATAAAGGATTCCCACAAAAACATCATATCATGGTATAGAGCTACTGGCAAAACTTTTAAAAGGACATGAAACCTAAATTGTTTCCTTCATAATGCAGATAAATCATAGTTTTAAACAACTTTCTAATTTACTTCATTCTCATTGTATCTTTTCTTGAAAAGCAGGGACGTAAGCTCAGTAACGTGCACGTGTTTGGAGCACTATATGGCCGCAGTTTTGCAAGAGCACTAGATGGCAGCATTATTTCCTGCCATGCAGTTCTCCAGACACCTACCTAGGCATCTCTTCAACAAAATATACCAAGTGAAAAAGCAAATTTGTTAACAGAGGAAGGGGCAGGACCTAATGCAAAAGTTTTTTGCCTGTCCCGGAAACTCACTCCCCACCACTGTACATTGCATGGTGGGATTATAGTCCAGAACTGCAGTGGCACAATACTGTGTGTAATAGTAAACTATATACAGTATTACATCATATTATGTAACTCCAAGAATAATGTGCTTCATCCTCTAAAACATTGCTAGCTATTCAGGAGGATTTAAAAAAACAAACAAGAAAAAAAAACAATAACATTCAAATGACTTGTTTTCTGTAGTCTGTACTTCAGGTGGGGAAGAAAATCCATGGGGTGGAGCAGATGCCCCCCCTGGACGTGCATGATTATGGTTGCCTAGTGTAGTATATAACTCAGGCAATACAGCAGAATGCTTCAAAGTTTATTATTAAAATGTCCAAAAACAGTTCGTACACAAACATACATTTTAATACATAAATGTACTAAATGCAGGATGGGACGTGGTGCGTTAAAAGTAAAGTTACATGATTAAGTAGGAGCATGGGATTTTGAATAACTTTCCAAGTTACTTCTATCTAATTTGCTTTGTTCTCTTGGTATCCCTTATTAAAAAGCATAACTCTAGGCTCAGGAGCAGCAACACACTAATGGGAGCTAGCAGCTGATTGGTGGCAGTACATATATGCCTCATTTAATTGCCTCAGCTGATCTGTTCAGCTAGCTCTCAGTACTACTTTGCTGCTCCTTTAACAAAGGATACCAAGAGAATGAAGCAAAGTTGATAATAGATGTCATTTGAAAAGTTGAGGAAACTAGAAGCTGAAAGGAAGTGCCTGGTATGTGCTATACTATACATAGTCTTGATAAAGGCTGAAACGCGTTAAGTTCATTGCAGCTCAAGTTTCCTATCGCCATATATTCCCTAACGGAATCCATAAGCCTAATATTTTAGGTATATGACACTTCTACATTATCAGTATTGCAATATATTTTCTTTTTGTTAGGTAATACAAATAATGGATTCACATCAGGATATTTAAAAGGATTTTCATTTTTTAATATTTTCAGAATTTTGTATACCTTTTTTTTCCTATTTTTGCAAGGGCAGTTACCATTAAGGATCGTTTCTTCTTTTGGACACTTCATTTGGGACTAAGGGGCCGATTATATATTCCTCGCCAGGTCAGATGTGGTTTTTCATGCTGACCCTCAAGGGGGGTTGGCTTGGTGGAATTATCTTAAAAAAGGGTCAGTTCCTGCAAGATGTCTCCTATTGAAATTAATGGAGCTAGCTGGAATAGTAAACTTTGCTGTGTAAAGCAAAGTGAGCAGGGGCACATTACATTACACTGCTTTTTGCCTATAGCATCATACAATCACCTCTATTTTTGTATGCATGTTTTTTTTCTATTAAGGTGTTAAGTATTTTGATAAAAGCTTGCCATCTTTTCAGTTGCGAGAAAAAACTGTGAGAACTGAAGGGCGGAGACGTTTAGAGAATGATTCTAGGATTTGAGAGAAAATTTCATATGCGCCCATGAAACGCCCATGTTCAGCCCATTTTACGAAAAAACAACAATTAAAGGGACCGTAAACACCTGAATTTTTGTTGTTTAAAAATGTAGATAATCCCTTTATTACCCATTGCCCAGTTTTGCATAAGCAACACAGTTATAATAATATACTTTTTACCTCTATGATTACCTCGTATCTAAGCCTCTTCAAACTGCCCCCTTATTTCAGTTCTTTTGACAGACTTGCATTTTTAGCCAATCAGTGCTGACTCCTAGGAGCTTCACGTGCCTGAGCTCAATGTTATCTATGTGAAACACATGAACTAAAGCCCTCTAGTGGTGAAAAACTGTCAAAATGCTTTCAGATTAGAGGAGGCCTTCAAGGTCTAAGAAATTAGCATATGAACCTCCTAAGTTTAGCTTTCAACTAAGAATACCAAGAGCAAAATTGGTAATAAAAGTAAATTGGAAAGTTGTTTAAAATGACATGCCCTATTTAAATCATGAAAGTTTTTTTTTTTTACTTGACTGTCTCTTTAAGCTTTGTATTTTGTACTTTTAAATACAAATTTCTATGTGTTTTTTGCACATCCAGTGTACTTAAATAATGATTTAAGCTGTGCCTATTTAATTATGATTTATTTCTGTGTAATTTACATACAAATTTTTATGTTTTTGGATAAAATAAGTTTTTTTGGTGAACAATTTTGTTATGATTTTTGATGCACCTTAACAATACAATTTTTCCCCTGCATATTTTTAGATGAATGGTTCAATTATTCGTTTTGTATGATTTTTAAATTATGAATTTAATTGTGCACTTTTGTAATGTATGCATCTCCTTCCCAAACAAAAATGGCATGCGGTATATGCCCCTTTGCGAGACACCCTGTTTTCAGGGAAAAAAGTGGCTTTAGATCATTCCACCAGGGAAATAGAGCATTTTTAAATAATCTCGCCAGCACAGAGACCTTTAGATAATCGGCCCCTAGGTTACTTTTGAAATTTACATTCTATACATCACACAGCATTGACTTTATCTATTTTCCACATAATTACACGCTTTGGATCCCCATACATACACACATACATATATATATATATATATATATATATATATATATATATATATATATATATATATATATATATATATATACAGTATATATATATAAAAGAAAGTCAGATTTTTTAAAATTTTTATATATGTGCATATATCCAACCAATACTAAGGGTATTATTTTTTTTTATATGTTTTAATAATACTATGTTTTTAATATATTGAGCTTAATACATTTGTAATTTTATTTCACTGCAAACTACTATCCATCCCAGGCGCTCCCTTTCAGCTTTTAGTTTCTGTTTATATTTGAGATTTGGTTAGGTAATCTCTTTTTGGGTAGTTTATTTGGTCATACACTTTAGCGCTATAATACTCTACTTATATAGTTGTCTCAAATGATATGCTCTATCTGAATCATGAAAGAAAAAATGTGAGTTTCATATCCCTTTAATGTTCCTTTAATTATAACATGATCACTACCACATTAGGTATTTGTTATTCTGTAGTGCTGTATAAGGAGATTCCCTAGTACATGAGACTTGTATATCATAATACATACACATATTTTTATATAGTTCAGCGGTAGTGTGGTTGCTCACTGGGGAAGATCAATATAGCCACATGGTTGAAGTAAAGTTATAGATTATGTGTAGAGAACAAACGTTTCCTTGGACATTCCAAAAGTTATTTAAAGGGACAGTCAATTTAAATCCGTATGACAGAGCATGCAAGCAACTTTCCAATTTACTTCTATGATCAAATTTGCTTTGTTTCTCTTTTTATCCTTTGTTGTATAGCATACCTAAGTAGGCTAAGGAGCAGCAATGCAGTACTGGGAGCTAGCAGCTGATTGGTGGCTACGCATATATGCCTCTTGTCACTGACTTACCAGATGTTTTCAGCTAGCTCTTAGTAGTTAATTGCTGTTCCTAAGCCTACCTAGGTATGCTTTTTAATAAAGGATACCAAGAAAACAAAGCAAAATAAATAAAAGAAGTAAAATTGAAAGCTTTTTAAAGTTGCATGTTCTATCTTAATTATGAACCTTTCATTTTGACTTTAAAAGGCCAGTAAAATAAAAATGAACTTTTATGATTCAGATTATGCCAGTGTCTCAACCGCGGTCCTTGAGTACCCCCAACAGGCCAGGTTTTCATTATAGCTGAACTAGAGCACAGGTGAAATAATCAGCTGATCAGTAACCATGGTTACTTACCTGCTCTCATCCATCAGATGATTATTTCACCTGTGCTCTAGTTCAGCTATATTGAAAATCTGGCCTGCTAGGGATACTTAAGGACCGCAGTTAAGAAACACTGGAGTATGTAATTAATACTTTTAAATGTACTTCTATTATTAAATTGACCTAGTTTTATTCTTTGTTAAAGAGTAAAACTAGGTGGGCGTATAGGAGCTCAGAAGTGTTCACATTTATTTAGTATTCTATGTCAGCAGTGTTTGCAACAATTTTTGTATCAATAAAAAACACATGCACACTCCTCAGCCTACTTAAGTTTACTCTTCAGCAAAGAAAACTATGAGAACAAATTTGATAGTAGATAGTAAATTGTGATTTTTTTTTTATTGCATGAAAATCATGAAAGTGTAATACTGACTTTACTGTTCCTTTAAGAGAATTCATGGTTTGTCTGCTGCAAAACATTTAAAATATAGTTGCTACCTAAATCTTATAGGCATCAGGTAGAACTTTCAGAAACCTGGGAGGAGGGTTTTATTGTGCAAATATCCCCCACCCATTGTTCCTTGTTTTTTTGTTTGTTTTAGTTTCTTTCCCAAGTGATACTATGGTCTCTTTCACTTTCATTATTATTCTATTGTTAAAGCTGGATTCATTTACGCTTAGCTTCAAGTTTTTTTTTTTTTAATTTGCATCTTACTGTTGTTTATAGCCTAAGTAGGAATTTGCCTAATGGTTGTGAGAAAACAGTAAGGCAGCGTGTTATCTGACTACATTTAATTTTAATAAATCTGACTGGATTTATTATATGTGTTTTACCTATGCCCTGAATCTTGATTTTCTGCATTATTTCCTGTTGACTGAGTGTGACTAAAGCTGTAGTTACAATGACACATTTTCCTAATTTTGCAGTGGCGTAGGCCACTTTATTTAAGTGATTATTATAAGAAAAGGTGCTAACAGATACAGTTAGAATATCATGCGTGTAGTTGTTAAGTCTTTTTTCCTGTGTATTTCTAACTCTTCTTTCTGACAGACCTCAAGAAAGCAGTACAATCTGTGGCCTGAAAGGTTTCTGGTTTGTGCGTATGGATGGTCTCCTTGCTCAGATTTCAGTTCTGGGTCCTCAATATTTCTGCCAACTATGACGCAGGAGACGAGGAAGCCCAGCCAATGCTGGCCCTGGCAGGAACTAACAGTGACTCAGGGCACTAGCAAGACCTATAGGAGTGTGGACCATTCACAAACCCTCCTAAATGGACTTATGGGTCTCCGTGATGGAGGAATCTTGTTTGATGTTGTCCTGCAGCTTGAAGGAAAAAGTGTTGAGGCTCATCGTATTCTTTTGGCTGCATCTTGTGATTATTTCAGGTAAACTTCCTGATGTATTTGCAATAGTGTGTTCACAAGTTTTCTCCCATTTTGCTTAAACGCCTACAGATTTTACATATGTTTATTTATGCATAGTTAAACAAGTTTGAATTATCCTTCCATTATTTATTTTTCTCCATTTTCATGTAATTTAGCTCTGCAAATTGGGGATTTTCTAATTCTTAGAACTGTAAATGCACATTGCATAATTAACAAGGTTAAAGGAAGAGTTTACCTCAAATTTGTCTCCCCTTTAATTTGTTTCCGATGGTCCATTTTACCTGACTGAGGGTCAGATTATAAGTGGAGCAGTAATTAACGCTCCCGCTTGTGTCCTAACTCTGCTAGTAGTAAGATTTTTGTGTGCGTCGGGTAGCGATTGTATTACAGGTTGAAAGTAAATAGTTTTTGCTCGCATGTTAACACAATGCACGTAATAAGCCGAACTTAAAATTTTGCGCATGCTATAATGTATTCGCCCATAGAAGTCAGTGGAGCAAAAAGTACTCGAACGCAAACACGATTGCATATTATCAAGTGCACTAACCTGACATGAAAATATTATTTCACATTCCAATGTTCTTCACATAACAGAATATGTTCTATTTATTTATAAATAGCTATTTCTAAATATATCTGATGGTATCTTGGTACAATATATATCTAACCCGACATGCGCAAACACCCGCGATAAACCCCTTTTCGCTTGCTCGTAACTGTTAATGTGCCACTTGTTATCTGGCCATTGTTTACAAATAGCTTCTTTAACCTTATTTCCATTTTTGAAATAGCTAATTTATCCTGTGGTATCCCTACCTATACTGAAAGTTTCTATACTTAAAGTGAAGGTAAAGTTATTGTAACCAGCAATCGTTTTTATGTTGCTGTTATTAACCCAAATGTAGTCGCTAGGTTTTTTATTAATAAAAAATTATCTATTTTGTTCAATTTATAACTTTATTTCTCCTACCGTTCCTTGAATAATCTCCTCCCACGCTCCATTTCCTGGTTTATGACACACTGACGTATAGAGCGGTCCCACCCGCTCTATACGTGTTTAGCATACTCGTGCACATCGAGCACGGATTAACCGCGCATGCGCATCATTTATGGACCGGCAGCTCCTTCAATGACTAAAACCCAAAATTTATAATGCGCATGCGCAAAACGAGGACGCGCGCTTGCAAATTGCGGAGGATAAATTGTCACGCATGCGCATGTAAACCAGGATGTTTATGACGAAATTTGACGGCCGCCTAACGGCCAGAAAATCAATTGGATCTAAGAGGCACGTGATAGTAATTTAGAAAAAATAAAAATGTACGGGTTGTTTATCGGAAAGCCGATTAGAATAGAAAAGCATTAGATATCACAGCTAATTTATGTTTTATAAAAAATTGATGAATTAAACTTATATTTATTTTACATCATCTCTCTAATTATTTGTAATAAGGACTTTGACTTTACCTTCACTTTAAGTTTAGGCTATTGACAAACAATGTAAACATAGCCAGCAGAAGAAATTACACTCAAAGTGGTGTATAGGAGAAATACGTAATAACATGTTAGTTTCCCATTGTTCTCTCTACATACTGGTTTTCAGACAGATATAAAATAAGGAAGCACATGTGTTTGTGTGATTTTACTGGCAGGCTCAACCCAAAGTAATGGGTTGTGATGTCACAGAGCAAATCTAGCTATTTCATATACATAAATAAACTTAAACAAGCAATTTCTTATACATTTTATACTCTTCAGCTGGAATAAAAGTAATTGGAAATCCATTAAATGACCACTCAATGCAGTAGAATTGCATAATTAACAAGTGTATTATAAAAAGACAATGCAATAACAACTACTCTGAATTTCACAAAAGCAGTAGATTTTTTTTTTTCTGTCAAATTTATTTTTCCTCTATTTCCTGGCCCACTGTATCATGTGACAGACATCAGCCAATCACAGACTAGTATACGTATACACTGTTAACTTGTGCACATGCTCAGTAGGATCTTGTTCCCCAGAGAGTGTGAATATACAAAGACTGTGTAAAATTTGATAATGGAAGTAAATTGGAAAATGTTTTAACCCCTTAAGGATCAGCGACGTACCCTGTTTGTCACTGGCCTTTTTTTGGGACTTGATTGTTTTATAGCGTGGTCTTGCCACCAGCGTTGAGACTGCTCTATTCCACAAAGCCTGCTGGAGGGAGTGCATTAATAGCGTGTTCTTGCTAGACTTGTGCTATTATGTCCTGAAAAAACCCTTAACGACCAATGACATACAGGGTACATTGTGGTCATTAAGGGGTTAATACTGCATGTTCTTTCTGAATCGTTATTTGGACTTGAGTGTTCCTTTAATGAAAAAAAAATATTTTACAGTACACTGTGGATTTTGGCTATTGAAAAACAACTGCATAAAACAAGATGCTTTAAACATGTCTATACTTAGCTAATATTTAATTCTGTAGCAAGGCAACAGAAATGTCTTTTACTTACAAGGTGTTTACTGCCCCTTTAATAATTGTGCTTATTCTGTTCCGTGCCATGTGGTATTGAGATCTAAAACCCTTTGCAATAAGCCATTTATAAATGTGCTTCATGTGTTACACCAGGGCGATGTTTGCAGGAGGTCTGAGAGAGATGGAACAGCAGGAAGTTCAGATCCATGGTATTTCTTACAGTACTATGTGCAGGATCCTGGATTTTATATATACATCTGAGATTGAACTTAGTTTCCACAATGTTCAAGAGACACTTGCTGCTGCTTGTCAGTTACAGGTGAGAAAGGAGAAGTTAGCGGTGGGAATACAGGCACTGGGGCATTTAGTAGCTAAAGGAAGATGATGTAATCAGTAAAACAAAGGTTTATGTTTGCTGTCACTGATGGAAACTGAAATATTCTTACTAGATAGACTGGAATATTAATATAAAGGGACATAAAACCCCAGATTTGTATTTAATGAGTCAGATTGTGTACACCATTTTAAACAACTTTCCATGTTACTTATTACATTTGCTTTATTCTCTTGGCATCTTTTGTTGAAGGACCAGGAATGCACTGCTGGGAGCTACCTGAACACATTGGGTAAACCAATGATAAGAGGCATATAAGTGCAGCCACCAATCACTAGCTCATTCTCAACAGCTGCTCCTGAGCCTACCTAGGTGTACTTTTCAACAACTTATAACACAAAGCAAATTAAATAGAAGTAAATAGGAAAGTTGTTTAAAAGTCTTTTTAAATATATAAATCCATTAAAGAATTGATTTATTGCGCTGCGGAATCTGTTGACGCTCTACAAATAACCTATAGTAATAAGAAGAAGAATGAAAATAGTATATGAAGGGTATAACCTACTAAACAAAATGTTAGCTATAAGTATCTGATCTCCTTGCAGTTACAAGGATTTACACACACACAATATATATATATATATATATATATATATATATATATATATATATATATACACAGTATATATACATATATATATATATATATATATATATATATATATATACACAGTATATATACACAGTATGTAGTATGTATGTATGTATATATATATATATATATATATATATATATATATGTGTGTGTGTGTGTATATGCACTACTGTGCATGCGTTTTGGGCAGCTGTAAACCAAGTCAACTAAATCATGCACATGAGGTTAGTTCTTGACATCACAGAAACAAGTAGAGAATTATTGTTTGCTTAAAAACTGCAGCTTGGACTAGGTGCACAATCCAGGTTCTGGGTAGCCTTAGAGTATGCATCCCATAAGCTGGGTGTACACATGTTATAACGGGTTTATTGATTGATGATAAACTGCTTCATAGTCACAGGTCCATATTCTATATGAATAATTCTGATTGGGTCATTTATTTTTAAATCAAAGGTAACCAAAAACTAATGAAATAGCATTAACATAACCTGGATTTACAATATGTTACTACTGTTTTAATAGTCGATAATCACTTTTTACCTTAGGAAGATACTGTGACCGTCTGTGTGATAATCACTGACTTAAAGGGACACTAAACACATGCTTAAAATCCTTAAATCTTGCTCCTTCTAATCAATCAAAATGAAGTTAGCATGAATGTCTATGCCCACTTGTCATCTTACCCCAAATTGTTCAAAAAAAGTGTTTTCAATAACAATGGTATACCTGTGCTCTATGGGTGTATGCATGCCGCCATATTGTGACGTGCGTTACACACAGGTACACCAGTCACACATGACACGCACGCATAGTGTTCTATTATGTATTTGCTGCTTAGAAGGAATCACATCTGCAGCACACGCTCACTGTGATGCATACAACAGCAGCACATGTGATTCTTGCAGAGTGTGTGCTGCAGTGTTTGTGGAGATAATCTAATAGTAATAAGAATAATAAACACAGCAATACATAAGTTAGTAAATGCGGCGTCATGAACAAGAATTGAAAGTAACAAGCTCTGGGAAGGAAGGGGGAGATCAGTCCAGAAATAAACGATACGTCTTGCATAGGAAAATACAAGCTCCGGTTATACCGTATACAATGGTTGCTAAGCACTCCTGACCCTGCAGTGCATAATACTGCACTGGGAGATCCTTACCCTTCCAGCCCGAAAGTTAGATTACACCTTGGGATCAAAGCATGACTCCACACGCCCGCTAACAAAAGGCAGCCTAGTCTGTCACTGCCAGGGAGCGTTTGCAAACTCCACAACTGCAGCCTGTAACCAGCGTCTGGAAACTCTACATACTGGGGAGCATGTTCAAACTAATGTCAATCACTTAGCCGGCTCCCTAGCTATATAGATATAGAAGCTACACACTTGAGGATTGTTGTAGTAGAGTACATACCGGACACTATGATCTGATTGGTGCAATATCGCCAGACGCCCCCTTCACCTAGTTGTCAGATGAGCAGTGTGAAAAGGTTTTGTAGCACATTACCACTATTATCGAATCTGGTCAGTAACATATCTATATCAATTTGTATTAGCTCAAACAACATTTTCATGGGCCAACCATGTCATCTGTTTTACGAACATCTTTGAACTACCCATTGAGTGAGATCACAGTACATAGGGGCGTTTACTTAGACAATGATCCGATTGGTGCAATATCGCCAGATGCTGATTCCATCTGATTGTCAGATCAGTGGTGAGAAAGAGCTTTCAGCAGTACGCCAATATTACCATCACTAATCTGATCAACATATTTTCAATAATCGGCATTTTTATAGTTCTAACAATAGGATAAAAAGTTGCATGTTCAAACTAATGTCAATCACTTAGCCGGCTCCCTAGCAGTATACAAAAAATACATCAAATATAAAATATGAAAAATACATCAAATGTCGGATACCAATTGATAGAGCCTAGATAATGGGATCTTTATGTACCATTCTATTAATATATTGTGTTTAAACAAAAATACAACATGGGATATGAATAAGTAGTTTAAATTATATGATGGCACTGAATGTATATAAACTTTTAACAAATACCCATTTTGTGAGCTAAGCATTCAATTTGCTATTTGTCATATTTTCACATGGATACATGGTACATATCCTTATGTGTCGCCATCCTATTTGATGAATGGTCTGGAGCTATTCTTAGTATAGATGACGTGATTAACTTTATCCTATTGTTAGAACTATAAAAATGCAGATTATTGAAAATATGTTGATCAGATTAGTGATGGTAATATTGGCGTACTGTAAGCTCTTTCTCACCACTGATCTGACAACCAGATGGAATCTGGCGATATTGCACCAATCGGATCATTGTCTAAGTAAACGCCCCTATGTACTGTGATCTCACTCAATGGGTAGTTCAAAGATGTTCGTAAAACAGATGACATGGTTGGCCCATGAAAATGTTGTTTGAGCTAATACAAATTGATATAGATATGTTACTGACCAGATTCGATAATAGTGGTAATGTGCTACAAAACTTTTTCACACTGCTCATCTGACAACTAGGTGAAGGGGGCATCTGGCGATATTGTATCAATCAGATCATAGTGTCCGGTATGTACTCTACTACAACAATCCTCAAGCGTGTAGCTTCTATATCTATATAGCTAGGGAGCCGGCTAAGTGATTGACATTAGTTTGAACATGCTCCCCAGTATGTAGAGTTTCCAGACGCTGGTTACAGGATGCAGTTGTGGAGTTTGCAAACGCTCCCTGGCAGTGACAGACTAGGCTGCCTTTTGTTAGCGGGCGTGTGGAGTCATGCTTTGAGCCCAAGGTGTAATCTAACTTTCGGGCTGGAAGGGTAAGGATCTCCCAGTGCAGTATTATGCACTGCAGGGTCAGGAGTGCTTAGCAACCATTGTATATAACCGGAGCTTGTATTTTCCTATGCAAGACGTATCGTTTATTTCTGGACTGATCTCCCCCTTCCTTCCCAGAGCTTGTTACTTTCAATTCTTGTTCATGACGCCGCATTTAATAACTTATGTATTGCTGTGTTTATTATTCTTATTACTATTAGATTATCTCCACAAACACTGCAGCACACGCTCTGCAAGAATCACATGTGCTGCTGTTGTATGCATCACAGTGAGCGTGTGCTGCAGATGTGATTCCTTCTAAGCAGCAAATACATAATAGAACACTATGCGTGCGTGTCATGTGACTGGTGTACCTGTGTGTAACACACGTCACAATATGGCGGCATGCATACACCCATAGAGCACAGGTATACCATTGTTATTGAAAACACTTTTTTTGAACAATTTGGGGTAAGATGACAAGTGGGCATAGACATTCATGCTAACTTCATTTTGATTGATTAGAAGGAGCAAGATTTAAGGATTTTAGCAGGCAGGTGTTAAGTGTCCCTTTAAATGATTGTACTATTTAATTCTATGAAGAAAAAATCTACAAAATGATGCAATAGAGTTAATTAGAAAATTCAATACACTGTTAATCTGTTATGTTTTTAAACACATAAATATATCTGATCTGTAGGTGGGTCTCAGTTTCAGTGTTTTAGCAGCCATTTTAAGAAAGAAGACGCATTATTCTGTCCTGATTGTTCTTGTAGATATCTGAGGTGATCAAGTATTGCTGCGACTTCCTCATGTCCTGGGTAGATGAAGAGAATGTCTTAGAATTGTACAAGCTGGCTGATCTTTTTCACCTGAACGTTTTTAGTGAACAGCTTGACAATTTTGTATTGAAAAACTTCATCACTTTTTCTCGCACCCAGATGTACAGGCAACTACCACTGGACAAAATATTCTCTTTGCTCAGCAGCAACAAGCTTGAGGTGAGGCAATGCATAGATATGTTTTAATGTCTGGTTTAATATTGTATGCACTGCATTACACAAGCAACATACTGGCTTTGAAAGTGATTAAGATTAGCACTGATACTTAAATAAAATACGAAACTAAACAAGGACATTTACTATAATCAGAAGGACAGTGCTGGATAAAGTGGTTCACAGGCCTTTCCTTTTTCTTTGCTTTTTAGGTTTTCCTTTGTGCAGAATTAGTGGTTTGTGCTATTATATTCCTGTCTTTCTATTACGCCCTAGTTTCCATGCTAACCTCTCCTATTAACATTTTCTCCTTCACAGTCCTTTAAGATTCCACACTGTTTTCCCTTACATTTTTGTCTTATCTTTCATACAGGTGGTGAGAGTCCATGATCCTGGGAATTACCCTTCCTGACCAGTAGGCGGAGGCAAAGAATCCCAAACTCCAAGAGCCCTATAAAACCCCTCCCACTTTTATGGTAACTAGTCTTGTATTTGCCTCCGCTGAAGGTAGGTTAAAAAAGAAGGCGCTCCAGATATGTTTATGAGAGGGATCCCAGATTGAGTTGAGGCCCAATTTTCCCCTCAGAGTGCTGCTGTTTGACAGATTGTTGTATTAGAGTATTGGGTAGTTGCACAATTACACCATGTTGGGAGTTAGTCACAAGTCTGCCACAGGTGTCGCAGGGACATCTCCTTTGCCACCTCCTGTTGGGACATCGGTATAGTCCAGTTTAATTTCCACTGCTGTTATGTTACAGCACTGGTTTGGTTTTCTACTGGATTATGTATTGTCTTCCAGTAGTTGGGTGCCTGTGGGTAAGTACTTTATTATTATTATTATTATTATTATTATTATTATGGCACTCATTTGAGCCTGTTAGGCTATAAAGTATTTATATTTATTTTCTGTGTATTATTATTTTTTATTTGTGTGGCTTCTTTAAATTTGCATTGCTGTATTCCCGTTTAAATTTTCTTTCTAATGACAGGGTGAGTCCACAGATCATCTAATTACTATTGGGATATTTACCTCCTGGCCAGCAGGAGGCGGCAAAGAGCACCACAGCAAAGCTTTTAAATATCACCTCCCTTCCCTCAAACCCCAGTCATTCTCTTTGCCTACGTTAGAGTAAGGAAGTGGTAAAGTTAGGTGCTGGAAAGATTCTTCAATCAAGATTTTATTATTTTATTTGCAGTACAAGTATGTGCTGTTTTTACTCCAGGGTGTAGCTGTAGTCCATTTCAGTCTCTTCAGTAGAGCATTGGTGGCTTTTAAGCAAAGGGAACTTGTGGGACATAATTCTCACTGCGCCTCCCTCATATTTAACCCTTTAAGGACACAGCTTTCAGTTTGCTCAATTGTTTTATGACGGAAAAATTCCGTCATAAATAAAAGTTGCTGTCCTTATTATTATTTTCCACAGGTCAATGTGAGGGAAAGGACATCTCCAAACCTAGTGAGCTGCCTTGCTGCCAGGCAGATTTATTGAGGTAAGTGCTAATTTATTTTCTTAAGCAGCTTTAAGGAAAAAACATGGCACTTTACTATTTCCCTAACAGGGATATTTAATACATTACTCCTAGTGTTGTAAGGGGGATTATGTATGGCAGTTTTGCAGGCACTGGGGATTTGAGAAGAACTTGGCTCATTTTGGTAGTTTTATTAGGGCTTGTGTGAGGTAAAAATGTATCCGTTGCACACTTATTTTTCTCTTACTTCCTGTATATGGAGGAGAGATATCTGCATCTTAACGTTTTTCAAATCAAACGGTTATTTGCTAGCCTGACATTTCTGAAACCGCTCCATTTTGAATTTAATAATCAGTTATTTTGTTATCCTGCTAGAATAGGTTCATAATTTAATTATTTAATTATTTATATTTATTCTGTTAAGATGGACAAAGACTCTGTTGTAGATTACAGATGTCCTTTATGTTTGAATGCTAATATTGAACCATCAATTCCTTTTTGTTCCTCATGTGTTGAGAGAACTTAAAATTAAAAAAAGGATAGACTTTTTGAGCCAATATTGTCTAAGATGGATGCTGTCCAGGAGTCTTCTGACAATGTTCAAAATATGTCACATTTTTCTCCTCAGGTGTCCCAAATTTTAGTACCCATTAATTCAGTGCCCTGCGCTTCCTCTCAAGCTCCGGCTGGGGTCTCCTTGTAAGCCATTGCTTCTCTTATGTCTTCTGCAGTTTCTGATGCTACAGGGAAAGCGCAAGAGGAAGTCTAAAGAATCAGTGCGTAAGGTGTCTGACTCGGTCGTGGCTATTCCGAATATTCCCTGTCATAGATCTGATGGGGAGGATTCTTCGGTAGCATCTGAGGGTGAGATCTCAGATTCTGACAGTGTAATTCCTTCCTCTGATGCTGAAGTTATATCCTTCAGGTTTAAGATAGAGCACCTCTGTTTACTACTCAAGGAGGTTTTGGCTACTCTGGACGACTCTGACACTACTGTCGTTGTCAACCCTAAAAAATCTAGCAAACTTAACAAGTACTATGATGTACCTTCCATGCTGGAATGTTTTCCCGTACCAGATCGCGCTACAGAATTTTTTGTTAAGGAAGGGAGAGAGGTTTGTCTCCTCCTATTTTTAAGAAGATGTTTCTCATTGATGACTCTATTAAGAAGTCTTGGCAAATGGTCCCCAAGGTGGAAGGGGCAATTTCCACTTTAGCTAAGAGAACTACTATTCCCATAGAGGATAGCTGTTCTTTTAAGGATCCTATGGATAAGAAACTGGAGGGTTTTCTTAAGAAAATGTATGTTCACCAGGGGTTACAATGGCAACCTGCTTTGTGTATTGCTACCGTTTGTAGTGTGGCGGCATACTGGTTTGATGCGCTGTCTGATTTAATTCAAACAGACACTCCCCTTGAAGAGATCCAGGACAGGATCAAGGCTCTTAAATTGGCTAATTCTTTTATTTCTGATGCTTTTCTTTAGGTTATCAAATTGGGAGCAAAGATTTCTAGTTTTCCCATTCTGGCTCGCAGAGCTTTATGGTTGAAATCTTGGTCTGCAGATGTGTCGTCTAAGTCTAGGCTTTTGGCTATTCCTTACAAGGGTAAGACCTTGTTTGGCCCAGCCTTGGCTGAGATTATTTCTGAGATTACAGGAGGAAAAGGACATTTCCTTCCTCAGAATAAGAGAAATAAGCAGAAGGGACTTCAGAGTATTTTCGTTCCTTTCGAAACTTCAAGGGTAAACCTTCTCCCTCTACAAAACAGGAACAGTCCAAACCTGCCTGGAGACCCAACCAATCTTGGAATAAGAGAAAGCAATCCAAGAAGCCCGCTAATGAATCAAAGTCAGCATGAAGGGTCTGCCCCCGATCCAGGACCGGATCTTGTAGGGGGCAGACTTTCCTTTTTCGCTCAGGCTTGGGTTCGGGATGTTCAGGATCCTTGGGCGATTAGACATCGTGTCCCAAGGATACAAACTAGAATTCAAGACCTTTCCCCCCAGGGGCAGATTTCTTCTCTCAAGATTATCTGTCGACCAGATAAAAAGAGGCGTTCTTACTTGTTTTTGGGATCTATCCCTACCTTCATGTTCCCATCCACAGGGATCATCACAAGTTTCTGAGATTTGCCTTTCTCCACAAACACTTCCAGTTTGTGGCTCTTCCCTTTGGACTTGCTACAGCTCCCAGAATTTTTTCAAAGGTTCTGGGATCTCTGGGCAGTGCTCCGGTTACAGGGTATTGCAGTGGCGCCTTATCTGGATGACATTCTGGTTCAGGCCCAGTCCTTTCAACTAGCAATCTCCCACACGGAGATGCTTTTATCCATCCTGCATTCTCACGGTTGGAAGGTGAATCTGGAAAAGAGTTCCTTAATTCCATCTACAAGGGTAGTCTTCTTGGGAACCATAATAGATTCAGTTCTAAAGAAGATATTTCTGACATAGGTCAGAAAATCCAAGATTTTCGATTCTTGTCTGTTTCTTCAGTCCTCTCCTCAGCCATCAGTGGCTCAATGTATGGAGGTAATAGGTCTGATGGTAGCCGCCATGGATATTATTCCTTTTGCTCGTTTCCATCTCAGACCTCTGCAATTATGCATGCTCAGGCAGTGGAACGGGGATTATGCAAATCTGTCTCCGCAAATTCATTTGGATCAGATGACAAGAGATTCTCTTCCTTGGTGGTTGTCTCAGGATCATCTCTCCCAGGGAACCTGTTTTCGAAGACCTACCTGGGTGATAGTGACAATGGACGCCAGCCTTATAGGTTGGGAAGCAGTCTGGGGCCTCCTAAGGGCTAAGGGGACATGGGCTCAGGAATAATCTGTTCTCCCCATAAACATTCTAGAGCTAAGAGCAATCTTCAATGCTCTTCTGGCCTGGCCTCAGCTTCTGCCCGGTTTATCAGATTTCAGTTGGACATCATAACCTCAGTGGCTTACGTCAAACATCAGGGTGGAACTCGGAGTTCTTTGGCCATGAAAGAGGTGTCCAAAATTATTCAGTGGGCAGAGACCCACAACTGTTGCCTAGCTGCGATCCACATTCCAGGAGTGGACAATTGGGAAGCAGATTTTCTGAGCAGACAGATCTTTCACCCGGGAGAATTGGAATTACATCCGGAAGTGTTTTCCAACTTGATTCTCAAATGGGGACAGTCGGATCTAGATCTCATGGCATCTCGTCAGAATGCCAAGCTCCCGAGGAACGGATCGAGGTCCAGGGACCCTCAGGTGGTTCTGATAGATGCTCTGGCAGTTCCTTGGAACTTCAGTCTTGCATACCTATTTCCTCTGTTCGCTCTCCTTCCTCGAGTCATTGCTCGGATCAAGCAAGAGAGCATCAGTGATTCTCATTGCTCCGGCGTGGCCTCACAGGATTTGGTATGCAGACCTAGTGGAGATGTCATCTCTCCCCCCTTGGAAGCTTCCTCTAAGGAAGGACCTTCTACTTCAAGGGCCCTTCCTTCATCCAAATCTAGTTTCTCTGAAGCTGACTGCTTGGAGATTGAACGCATAATTTTATCTAAGCACGGTTTTTTGTATTCAGTCATTGAGACCATGATTCAGGCTCGCAAGCCTGTTACCAGGAAAATTTACCATAAGATATGGCGAAAATATCTATATTGGTGTGAATCCAAAGGCTACTCTTGGAGTAGAGTTCGGATTCCTAGGATTTTATCTTTTCTCCAAGAAGGTTTGGAGAAGGTTTTTATCGGCAAGTTCCTTGAAGGGTCAGATTTCTGCCTTGTCCATTTTGTTACATAAACGTCTGGCAGAGGTTCCAGATGTTCAATCGTTCTGTCAGGCCTTGGTCAGAATCAGGCCTGTGTTCAAACCTGTTACTTCTCCCTGGAATCTTAATCTTGTGCTTAAGGTTCTTCAGCAGGCTCCGTTTGAGCCCATGCATTCCTTAGATATTAAGTTGTTATCTTGGAAGGTTTTGTTTCTTGTTGCTATTTCTTCTGCTCGTAGAGTCACTGAGCTCTCCGCTTTACAGTATGAGTCTCCGTACCTTATTTTTCATTCGGATAAAGTTGTTTTACGTACTAAATTAGGTTTTCTTCCTAAAGTAGTTTCAGATCGGAACATTAATCAGGAGATTGTTTCTTCTTTATGTCATAATCCTCCTCATAAAGAACGTCTTCTGCACAACCTAGACGTGGTTCGTGCTCTGAAATTATATTTACAGACGACTAAGGATTTTGTAGTTTTCTCTGGGAAACGTAAGGAGCAGAAAGCTACGGCTACTTCTTTTTCTTTGTGGCTGAAGAGTATAATTCGCTTTGCCTATGAAACTGCTGGACAGCAGCCTCCTGAGAAGGTTACGGCTCATTCTACGAGGGATGTTTCCTCTTCCTGGGCATTCAAAAATTAAGCTTCTGTGGAACAGATTTGCAAGGCTGCAACTTGGTCCTCTCTACACACTTTTTCAAAATTCTATAAGTTTGATACTTTTGCCTCGGCTGAGGCTTCCTTTGGGAGAAAGGTTCTTCAAGCAGTGGTGCCTTCTGTTTAGGTTCCCTGTCTTCTCCCTCCCTTATCATCTGTGTCCGCTAGCTTGGGTATTGATTCCCAATAGTAATTAGACGATCTGTGGACTCACTGTGTCATTAGAAAGAAAACAAAATTTTAGCTTACCTAATAAATTTCTTTCTTTCTTGACACGGTGAGTCCACAGCCCGCCCTGTTTTTGATGACAGGGTATTTTTTTCTTATGTTATAAACCTCAGGCACCTCTGCACCTTGCTGCTTCCTTTCTCTCCTTTACTTCGGTCGAATGACTGGAGTTGGAGGGAAGGGAGGTGATATTTAACAGCTTTGCTGTGGTGCTCTTTGCAGCCTCCTGCTGGCCAGGAGGTGAATATCCCAATAGTAATTTGATGATCTGTGGACTCACCGTGTCAAGAAATAAATACATTTATCAAGTAAGCATAAATTTCGTTTTGTTTGCACGTTCATTCCCTTTCGTGTGTCGGTTTAGGGTTAGCACACATTGGCTTCTTTGATTTGTGCATGTCATGTGCCGGGTTTGCGCACATCAGATAGTTGGGATTGCGCATGTCAGCCGGTCGGGTTAGCGTGTGTTGTTTTTTCTGAAGAGGTATATTTTGGCACGCTTTTAATCTTATTAGAACTTGTCAGGTGTGCGTGTGTTCCTGCTTCAGTCCTTGAGTGCTCTATCTGATGTGAAATGTGCTCGTATTTCTTGCACACTATTTCTTTTTTAATGTCTGTTTAGTGATCTTAGGCTTTCTGTCTTTAGTTGATTCAACATTTGGAGGGGGTAAGTTTGTCCCATGTTTCAAGAGCTCTTTTCTGGGGAATATAGCCTGATGTTTGATTATTTCTAATTTAAAGATTTTCATTTATTACGGAGCCCTCTGTGTCTGTCCCTGAAACCTCTTAATAATCTAACATTTCTGAACACTCTTCTACCATTTTGAAGTGTGTATATTGTAAACAGGCTGACATATTGCCTCCAGTTCAGTTGTGTAATGCTGGTTTAAATTATATTATGCATTCAAAATCAAACTAATACTGTTCTTGCTTCTAAACATGTCTGCCCACCTACAATTTGTTCTACAGATGGGAGTTCTTCAGATTGTTCTCCATTTTGTGCATTCTACTATATCAGAAATGCTGGAGGCTATGACCCCTTAAATTAAGCGTAAAAGGTCAGTTCATGATTTCATTTTTACTAGTTCTAATCCGGTATTTAATACCGTGTCAAATACTGGTTCATCTGAGAGGGTGCGTTATATTCTGATGATCAGTGGTCTTTTTCTGATCATGATTCTGATTTTTTTTTTGGTTCATATTTTTTCCCTTTTAAAATAAATATCTTCTTTAGGTATTCAGGACTCTAAGGTGTCTGTTGATCGCTAGAATTTATTTTTAAAACTCTCTGCTAAGTCTCCAGAGTTTTTTCCTGTGCCTGATGCTGTCTCTGAGATATTTTCTAAAGCTTGGTCTAAACTCTTTTAAGGATCCTATGGATAGAAAATGAGAATCATTTCATAGGAGAGGTTCTTTTTAGGCTTCAGTTAGTATTTCCTGCTTGGCTGTTGCTTCTGTTTGGCTGGATAATCTAAGCAGTTTCAGATGATGATTCTGCTAATGAAGATTTTCAAAACTTTTTAGGTTTATTGGAATCTGCCAGTACTTTCATTGATGCAGTTATGGATGTTAAGATCAATTCTAAAAGTATGTTATTATTGATTTTTTAAGAAGGGCCTTATGGCTTAAATCCTGGTCTGGTGAAATAGTGTCTAAATCCAGACTTTTATATTTTTTCCTTTCAAGGAAAGATATTGTTTGGTTCTGTGTTACATTCTATTATTTATACTGTGACTCGGGGTAAAGGAGCTTTACTTCCTCGGGACAATAAGTCAAAGGGTAAATTTAAAGCTTCTACTCATTTTCGTTCCTTTCGTATCAAGGAACAGAAATTTTCTTTCTCCTTTCAGAAACAGGGATATTTCAGCTCTTCTTGGAAGCCCAGTTCAAATTCAAACTGATCAAAACAGGCTAAAAAGCCTGCTCCCTCTAACAAATCAGCATGAAGGTGCAGCCCCCAATCCGGATTTTCTGGTAGGGGGCAAATTACTCCTCTATCAGTAGGTTTGTTTCCAGTCTGTTCAGGATCCCTGGGTTCAAAATGTTGTTTCCCAAATAGGTTTCAGTGTAAAGGCCTCCCAGAGGAACATTTCTTTTGTTTAATGTCCTAAAGGCTCCTTTCAAAGCAAAGGCCTTCTTTTGGTCTCTCTTAGATCTGGTTGCTATGGGAATCATGGTCCCAGTTCCAATATTGGAAAAGGGTCTAGGTTTCTATTCGAACATTTTCGTTGTTCCAAAGAAAGAGGGGACTTCTGGATTTAAAGGCTCTGAACAAGTTCCTCAGAGTACCTACTTTCAAGATGGAAACTATTTGGACTATTCTGCCTTTGGTGCAACAAGGTCCATTTTTTGTACTCAATAGATTTAAAGGCTACATATCTTAATGTTCCTATTCACAAGGATCATTTTTAGTTTCTGAGGTTTTTCCTCCTAGACAGACTCCTGTTGTTTCTTCAACAGCATGGTTTGAAAATCAATTTTACAAAGAGTTCTCTTTTTCCTCAGTCAAGAGTTACTTTTCTAGGTGTTTCAATGAGGCTAACCTTGACAGAACTAAGAAGGTTGAAGCTGGTTGCAGCCTGTTCAAGTCTGTTATGTGTCCTTCAGTAGACCTTTGTATGGATGTTTTAGGCCTAATGATTGCTGCACCGGATGCTATTTTGTTTGCTCAGTTTCGCATTAGGCCTCTTCAGCTTTGCATGCTCCGGGAATGGTGCAGGAATCATTCTCTGCTTTCCCATAAAATGTATTTAGGCTCCTAGTCAAGACAGTCTCTGTATTGGTGACTGTAGTATGTTAGTCAATCCCTGCATCCAGGTGATTGGTCTCTACATCTGAATGTTTTCAGTCAGATTGTGGATCTTTGGGCTCTCTCAGAAATAGATCTAATGGCTTCTCGGTTAAACAACAAACTTCCCAGGTAGGTACTTTGCGAGGTCCATTGATCCTCAGGCGGAATTTGTGGATGCTGTAGTAGCTTCTTGGTCTTTTCAGCTAGTATATGTTTTTCTTCCTCTGGTTCTCCTGCCAAGAGAAATTGCCAGAATCAGACAGGAGTGAGCATCTGTGATTTTGATTGTTCCAGCTTGGTGTCACAAAACTGGGTTTGCAGGTCTGGTGCAGATGTTCTACAAAGCCACTTCCTCTGCGACTAGACCCTCTGTCCCAAGGTCCATTTTTTTTCTTCAGGATCTAAAAATTTCTAAACTTTATTGCATAGAGATTGAACGCTTAATTCTTAGGCATAGGAGGTTTTCAGAGTCTGTTGTTGAGACTTTGATCCAGGCCCACAAACTTGTGACTAGGAAAACCTATAATAAGGTTTGGAAGGCTTATATTTCATGGTGCTTGAGTCATGGTTTTTCTTGGCATTCCTTTGAAATCCTAGGATTTTGCAATTTTTGCAGGATGGTTTGGATAAAGGTTTGTCTGCTAGTTCTCTCAGGGGTCAGATTTCTGCCCTTTCAGTTTTGTTTCATAAGAAGATTGCTAATTGTCCTCATATTCAATCTTTTATGCAGGCATTGGTTAGGATAAAACCTGTTATAAAACCAATCTCTTCTCCTTGGAGTCATAATTAGGTTTTAAAGGTTTTGTAGGCTTCACCTTTTCAGCCCATGCATAAGGTGGATGTCAAGCTTTTGTCTTGAAAAGTTTTGTTTCTTTTGGCTATTTCTTCTGCCAGAAGAATCTTGTGATCCTCCTTTATATTATTTTTCAAAATAAAACAGTTTTGAGATTGAAAATTTGACTTTTTTCTTAAGGTAGTTTCCTCAGGCAATATGAGTAGGAAAATTGTTTTTCCTTTTTGTCCTAATCCTAAGGGGCCGATTCTATAAAGTTTGCAAGTCTAGACGTGTTTTTCCACACCAACACTCATAGGGGCAGCCCACATGGAATTCTATAAAAAAAGGGGCTGTCACTGCGAGTGGCGAGATGTCTCTCATAAAATAATGAGAGCTCTCTGCAAGGTAAAAGTTGGCAATTGAGGGCGAAATACTTTGGGGAAACTGTAGTGTTTTAAAACTTGAATATTCCGCTTAAAACAAATCAAATTGTGCTGTAATTTTTTAGTGATCTGTACCTTAAATTCGCTGTAAGTTTCATATGCATAAGTTTTCTTTTTAGAATAATTAGTGAAAACTTGCCAGTTAACTGTCAAGAAAAAAAACAAGGAGAATGTGCGAAAATGTTTATAGAATTACGCTGGGATTTGAGAGAACATTTCATATATGCCCACGGAACGCTCATGTTCAGCCCATTTTACAAAATAAACAATTACGCTTTGTAATTTGCACTTATAAGTACGAATTTCTTGCTTTTTTTGCACATCCGGTGTACTTAAATTACGAATTACGCTGTACATATTTAATACGATTTTATTCCTGTGTAATTTGCATACAAATGTTATGTTTTTGATAAAATATGATTTTTGGTGAACAATTTTGATACACCTTAGCAATACAATTTTTCCCTGTGTATTTTTGTGTGAATGGTTAAATTATTCATTTTGTATGATTTTTAAATGACGATTTCTATTGTGTACTTTTGTAATGTATGCATCTTTTTCCACCCTGTTGGACATATAGAATCTCAACAGTCCAGAGACCTTTTTAGAATATGGCCCTTAGAATTCCTTTGACAGGCTTCTCCATAATTTGGATGTTGACAGAGTCTTGAAGTACGAATTGCAAGCAACTAATATTTTCAGGCAAACTTCTAGCTTGTTTGTTCATTTTTCTGGTTTTTGGAAAGGTCAGAAAGCTACAGCTGTTTCCTTGGCTTCTTGGCTTAATCTTTTGATACAGAAGGTGGACCAGTCTCCTCCTAAATGGATTACTTCCCATTCTACTAGGTCAGTTGCTACATCTTGGGCCTTTAAGAATAAGGCTTCTGTAAAACTGATTTGCAAGGAAGCTACTTGCTCTTTTTTGCATACTTACGCTAAATTCTACCATTTTGATGTTTTTGGTGAGGCTAGAGAGGCTGAAGACGCTCTAGGGAGCCTAAAAAAAATATCGTACTTGAGCTACAGTTAGTGCACCACTCGTAATCTAGGTGTATATGTGGCAATGTCCAAAAATTCAACAATTTTGGTGTAAAGTAAGTCACTTGTTAAGGAAGATTACTGAATCTAAGATTACCATTTCAGAACTAAATATAATTTTGTTTGATATTAATATAAATTATAGAGGCTTAAAAAACATGATTGTAAGGATTATATTGTTTGCAAGGAAACTCATTTTTAAATTATGGATTACTAACAAGAAACCAACAATTACTGATCTTAAAAATATGATGAGAAAATAAATTATGATAGAGCAATGTGATATGTTATTTGATATGATGAATCAAATGAAATTATTAAGAAATAATTAAGCGCTCTATATGAAAATGTTCTGTGCAGAAAATGTACAAAAGTTAAATTGTTGGTTAGTTATAGAATAGATACCATCCAAAGATGCTTAAAATAATAATACAAGATTCAGGATATAAATGAATATGAAGGAAGTGTATTATACAGTTGCAAGAAAAAGTATGTGAACCCTTTGGAATGATATAGATTTCTGCCCAAATTGGTCATAAAATGTGATCTGATCATCATCTAAGTCACAACAATAGACAATCACAGTCTGCTTAAACTAATAACACACAAAGAATGAAATGTTGCCTTGTTTTTATTGAACACACAATGTAAACATTCACAGTGCAGGTGGAAAAAGTATGTGAACCCTTGGATTTAATAACTGGTTGAACCTCCTTTCGCAGCAATAACTTCAACCAAACGTTTCCTGTAGTTGCAGATCAGACGTGCACAACGGTCAGGAGTAATTCTTGAACATTCCTCTTTACAGAATTGTTTCAGTTCAGCAATATTCTTGGGATGTCTGGTGGGAATTGCTTTCTTGAGGTCATGCCACAGCATCTCAATCGGGTTGAGGTCAGGACTCTGACTGGGCCACTTCAGAAGGCGTATTTTCTTCTGTTTAAGCCATTCTGTTGTTGATTTACTTCTATGCTTTGGGTCATTGTCCTGTTTCAACACCCATGTTCTGTTGAGCTTCAGCTGGTAGACAGATGTCCTTAAGTTCTCCTGCAAAATATCTTGATAAACTTGGGAATTAATTTTTCCTTCGATGATAGCAATCCGTCCAGGCCCTGACGCAGCAAAGCAGCCCCAAACCATGATGCCCCCACCACCATACTTCACAGTTGGGATGAGGTTTTGATGTTGGTGTGCTGTGCCTCTTTTTTGCCACACATAGTGTTGTGTGTTTCTTCCAAACAACTCAACTTTGGTTTCATCTGTCCACAGAATATTTTGCCAGTACTGCTGTGGAACATCCAGGTGCTCTTGTGCAAACTATAAACGTGCAGCAATGTTTTGTTTGGACAGCAGTGACTTCCTCTGTGGTATCCTCCCATGAAATCCATTCTTGTTTAGTGTTTTACGTATTGTAGATTCGCTAACAGGGATGGTAGCATTTGCCAGTGACTTTTGTACGTCTTTAGCTGACACTCTAGGATTCTTCTTCACCTCATTGAGCAGTCTGCGCTCTGCTCTTGCAGTCATCTTTACAGGACGGCCACTTCTAGGGAGAGTAGCAGCAGTGCTGAACTTTCTCCATTTATAGACAATTTGTCTTACCATGGACTGATGAGCAGCAAGGCTTTTGGAGATACTTTTATAACCCTTTCCAGCTTTATGCAAGTCAACAATTCTTAATCGTAGGTCTTCTGAGAGCTCTTTTGTGCGAGGCATCATTCACATCAGGCAATGCTTCTTGTGAAAAGCAAACCCAGAACTGGTGTGTGTTTTTTATAGGGCAGGGCAGCTGTAACCAACACCTCCAATCTCATCTCATTGATTGGACTCCAGTTGGCTGACATCTCACTCCAATTAGCTCTTGGAGATGTCATTAGTCTAGGGGTTTACATACTTTTTCCACCTGCACTGTGAATGTTTACATGGTGTGTTCAATAAAAACATGGCAACATTTCATTCTTTGTGTGTTATTAGTTTAAGCAGACTGTGATTGTCTATTGTTGTGACTTAGATGATGATCAGATCACATTTTATGACCAATTTGGGCAGAAATCCATATCATTCCAAAGGGTTCACATACTTTTTCTTGCAACTGTATATTTTGTTCTTCTTTGTATTTTACGTCACAAATCATGCTGCTGATTCTTTTTGATGTTTTTGTTATTTTGTATATTTCAATAATAAAATAAACTGACTTTGCATTATGAGCAATTTGCACTTTTAGTTATGTTTGACACACTTTATTGACTTATTTACACATTGCCGAGTAATATGGGGTTGGCTGCCCTTTGCAGCAATAACATGCACTTTTTCTGGGAAGGCTTTCTACACGTGTCTGTGGGAATTTGTGTCTATTCAGCCAAAGAGCATTTCTGAGGCCAGGCACTGATGTTGGACAAGAAAGTCTGGTTCACAGTCGGCATTCCAATTAATCTCAAAGGTGTTAAGTGGGGTTGAGGTCAGGGCTGTGTGCAGAGCACTCAAGTTCATCCACACCAAACTCGTCAAACCATGTTTTCATGTACCTCGCTTTGTGCACTAAAATGTATTTGTAGCATTAAGATGCTCCTTCACTGGAACTAAGGGGCCTATCTCAAACCCTGAAAAACAGCCCCAGACTATTATCCTTCCTCCACCAAACTGTACAGTAGGTACTATGCATTCCTGTAGGTGAAGTTCTGCTGGATTTTACCACACCCAAATTCTTTCATCAGGCTGCCAGATAGTGAAGCATAATGCGTCACTCCTGAGAACATGTTTAGTTTAGCAGACTCTTTTAATTCATTCTAGTATCTTATTAACCTTAAAATCCACAGCCCTGATTAGCTCACTCATTCTTAGCTTGTTATCTGTAAGTACATCTAAATCCTTTTCCTCCTCTGTTTTGCTAAGTCTAGTCCCATTTAAAGGAAAGTAGAATTGCATCAACAAATGCATAATAAAAAGACAATGCAATACACTTAATATCAATTTCAAATGACAAGCAGATCTTTTTATGACAAATGTCAGTTATATCTATTTTTCCTCCCACTGTACCTTGTGGCAGCCATCAACCAATCACATAAATGTATATACTGTGAACTTTTTCACATGCCCAGTAGAAGCAATTGGAATGTTGTTTTTTTATATATATATATATATATATATATGGTGCTCTATCTGATTAATGAAAGAATAATTTCTACTTTAGTGTCCCTTTAAATAATAGGTACCCTGCATATGTTTACCAGTATTAACTCTCATTTGCCATTTACCAGCCCATTCTTCCAATTTTTGTAAATCTCCTTGTAAAACAATTACATCCTGCACTGACTTAATCACCTTACACAACTTTGTATCATCTGAAAAACTAGAGAAGTTGTTATATAATCCGTCCTTCAAGTCATTTATAAAAATATTAAAAAGAACAAGGCCCATTACTGATCCGTGGAGAACCCCACTAATTACCTTTGTGCAATTTGAGTATTATCCATTTACTAAAACACGTTGCTCCCTTTCTTTTATCCAGTTATTTATATATGAGCTAACATTTTCAGATATTCCCAGTCCCCTTGTTTTGTACAATAATCTATAAATCACATTAATTGATTCACCTTTATCTATATTTTTGCTTACCTCCTCATATAATCTAATTAGATATGTTTGACATGATCTATTACTCATAAAATTATGCTGATTTGAACTCAAAATCTTTACTTGAATATAATTCCTGCTAGTATCTTTCCCACTACTGCTGTCAGATTTACTGGTTTATAGCTTCCTAGATCAGCCCTGCTTCCCTTTTTAAAAAGTGGCACCAAATCCAATTTACGCCAGTACTGGGGTAAGATGGCTTTGGATAATGAGGATTGAAAAATTGAGAGTAGAGTTTTGGTTATCATTACTTTTGAACCCTTGGGTGTATTCCATCTGGACTTGGAGTTTTATTTACCTTGATATCATCCAGTTTTTTTCCTGATAACATCTAGACATAACCCAGTTATCGGTATAAACTTGTGTGTTCTAGTTTGTTTCATTCTCTCTCCCATTGGTTCCTCTCTTATGTATACTGAAGAAAATAAATGGTTTAGCATATTTAGCTTCCCCCCGGTCACTGTTAAGCATGCCACCCTTCTCAGATTTTAATGTACCTATATTTTCCTTTTGTGATTTTTTTTTTTTACCATTTATATACTTTAAAAATGTTTAGGGTTTGTCTTAGAATGCTGGCTTTTATTGTTGCTAGGTTGCATCAGTTGAAAGTCCAATGAGTGCCAGTTTGCAAATGCAGTCAACTCATTGTCTGGGACGAGTACAAAATTAGTCTGGGCGACTTGGGCACAGGAAAGATTTTTTTCTGTTTATTTTTTTATAATTACATTTATTTAAATTATTTAACCTGCACGCAGGATGTAACTCGTGCACAGGCATTCATATAAGCAGGAGGGCTGTGGTGGGCGGAGCAGGGTAGGAGCTGCGCTGCCCTGATGTACAAAGCTGCTGAAATCAGAGGCAGCATGTTAGGAGGGGATCTGGGTGGGCTCTTGCCTCTGCCTCTGGATGTTAGCAGTTGGACACAGATGAATTGTTAAATGTATATTAAAGAATCTATGTGTGTGTTTATATGCATGTGCATCTGTGCGTGTGTGTATGCATGTGCATCTCTGTGTGTGTATGTTTGTGTGTATCTCTGTGTGTGTATGTTTGTCTGTATCTGTGTGTGTGTGTAGTGTGGACAATATTGTATTCCCTTTAATGTATCAACCATGGTGCTTTTAAACTCATTTAGTGGCCCACATTAGTGATTCAAAAATATGACTTGTGTGAGGTGCTTTTATTTTTTTAATAATAAAGAGCATAATTCATTGTGATCTGACATGGAAAAAAAATATATACATAAATATATAATAGAAGAAGAAAAGGGAAAGTAATTTCTTATTATCACAACTTTTTCTTTCACAGCTGTTTTTGCCTTTATTAAAGCTGCTGATTGTATTTCCTTCCATATGGCAGGGAGAGTCCACGACTTCATTCCTTACTGTTGGGAAATACAACACCTGGCCACCAGTAGGAGGCAAAGACACCACAGCCAAAGGCTTAAATATCCTTCCCACTTTCCCTATCCCCCAGTTATTCTTTCCCTTTCGTCACTATAGGAGGTGGCAGAAAATTTAGATAGTCCTGTAATGGGTATGTTCCTTTCGAGTAAAGACAGGAGTTTAAAGTAATCATGTCAACCTCTCAGCGAGAGTATTGATGAAAGTTAGAGTCTGGAGATGCAGGGAAAGTTTTTCTGCGAACCCATCCAGACTGTCGCTAACAGGTCCTGAGCAATCAGTGTTGACAAGTTTCACTGCTTGCTGCTACACACTCAAGTTCATGTCAGAAGCGCTGCTGCAAGACTGTCACAGCATGGATCCTGGAGGCTAAGACTGTTTTTTATATATACAATTTAAAATGCTATACAGGGTTACAGTGTGGCTCCTTTATACCTCGATAGGATCAAGGGTTAATATCTCCTTCAGAGAGATTATTTGAACAGTTTGGGGATTTATATCTGCTTTATGTGAGAGTTTTTAGAACAAACGGGTTTCACTTTCATTTTTGAAGTGTTGCGCAGCTCATAATAGCTTGGCACCCTTTTTATAGCAGGGGAAGTCCTGTCTTACGTACCACGTGACCGGGTGCAGTCTCTTTCATTTCCTAAGATCCTACTGCAGACATCACTCCTGAGGAGAGCGTTTTCACTGTTAGCTGTCTGGGTCTAGGAGGTGGTGAGTGCCCCAGCCATTGGAAATATTAAGGTGCGTTTTTTTCAAATAAAAGCGTTTCTTTTTGCTTGTCCTTCTGTGGGTATATACAAAGCTATGGAGGACTCTGATACTACATTAAAAGGTTCTGCTCCTTCTGTACTGATTAATAATTGTGAGGAGGCTGTGGTTTGCCCGCCTGTTCAATTTTGTTCTATTTCCTTAAACACTGTTCTAAAATCTAAGAAGGGAGACAAGCCTGCTAATACTCATAGCGCTACTAACCCTTCTGAGCCGTCTACTTCTCAGGAATCTGGGTCCCGAGAAATTACTACCCTTTTTACATTACCCTCTCCGGGTGTCTGCAGCCCAAGTGCCTTACCTTGCTCTAACAAACGCAAGAGAAAGGTTAAACATAGTTCTCTTGACCTAGAGTCATCTAAATATTTGTCGGATTTAGCTACTATATCACAGCTAGCTGAGGATGAGTTAATCTCTGTAGCTTCAGAGGGTGAGCTTTCTGAGTCGGAGACTTCAGTTACTAAACCTCCTTCAGCGGAGGAACCCTCCTTTAGATTTAAAATTGAGCATCTGCGTTTTTTATTAAAGGAGGTTCTGTCTACACTAGAGGTTCCAGAGACTACATTCCCTGAGAAGCATAAGAGCCCTAAATTAGACAGGGTTTATTAAGATAGGAAGTTTCCTCTGACTTTTCCTGTGCCAGTTAAGATGGCAAACATTATTAGTAACGAATGGGAAAGCGTAGGAACTTCTTTTTCCCCCTCGTCTACTTCTAAAAAAGGATTCCCGGTCCCTGACTCTCAATTAGAATTGTGGGGCTCTATCCCTAAGGTGGATAGAGCTATTTCTATAATGGCTAAGCATACTACTATCCCTCTGGAGGATAGTTCTTCTTTTAGAGAGCCCATGGATACAACCTCCTGAGAGGATAACGGCTCATTTCACTAGAGCAGTGGCTTCTTCTTGGGCTTTTAAGAACAAAGCCTCAATGTATCAGATTTGTAAGGCGGCTACCTGGTCCTCCCTATACACTTTTTCTAAATTTTACAAGTATGATGTGTTTGCTTTGGCTGAAGCAACTTTTGGGAGAAAAGTTTTGCAGGCTGTGGGGCCCTCAGAATAGGGTCCACCTTTTTTTTCTGTTTCCTCCCGTTATTCATTCAGTGTCCTCTGGAGCTTGGGTATAGTTTTCCCAACAGTAAGGAATGAAGTCGTGGACTCTCCCTGCTTTATAAAAGGAAAACATAATTTATGCTTACCAGATAAATTCCTTTCCTTCCTGGCAGGGAGAGTCCACGACCCCGCCCGTAATTTATTTGTTTGATGGGCGGCCCCCGTTTTTTTATATTTCTTCTGGCACCTTTTATACCCTGATGTTTCTCCTACTTTTCCTTTTTCCCTCAGCAGAATGACTGGGGGATAGGGGAAGTGGGAGGGATATTTAAGCCTTTGGCTGGGGTGTCTTTGCCTCCTCCTGGTGGCCAGGTGTTGTATTTCCCAACAGTAAGGAATGAAGTCGTGGACTCTCCCTGCCATATGGAAGGAAATACAATCAGCAGCTTTAATAAAGGCAAAAACAGCTGTGAAAGAAAAAGTTGTGATAATAAGAAATTACTTTCCCTTTTCTTCTTCTATTTTACATTAAAGTATATATTTTTTTTCCTTGTCAGATCACAATGAATTATGCTCTTTATTATTAAAAAAATAAAAGCACCTCACACAAGTCATATTTTTGAATCACTAATGTGGGCCACTAAATGAGTTTAAAAGCACCATGGTTGATACATTAAAGGGAATACAATATTGTCCACACTCCACACACACACAGATACACACAAACATACACACACAGAGATACAGTCGTGGACTCTCCCTGTCAGGAAGGAAATGCATTTATCTGGTAGCATAAATGATGTTTTTTGTTTTTATGTTTAAATATTTTTTATTGAGTATTTTACAACATAAATATAACAAATTATAAACTGTTATATGAGGTAAATACATCCATCAAGGCCACTTTAAGTGGGGGGCAGTTGGCATCATACGATCGTATTAATACCTTTCATTATGGCATACAAACAAAAAAAAAGAAGGGGGGGAGGAAAAAGAGGGGAAGGGGAAACCAGAAGAGGGAGGGATGGGACAGGGAAGGAAATTGCCCTGAGTTTTCGAAAAGATTAAAACTGAATAACATATTGCGAGGGGTAGCCATATATCTATACATCAAAGAGATGAAAAGAGAAAAAAAAAGAGAAAAAAATAAATAATTTTCAAAACTAGGGGAAAAAACAAATTTTGTACTCACATCAAAGTTTTATATATCAATATCAAATATCTTACGTTACGAAAGAAAGAAGCATTTAAAAATTGCTTTGCAGAGGCTACTTATTCTTTCTCGAGCCAACACACCGCTGCTATTGTATATATATTTTCTTCTGATCCAACCCCCAGATCAAGCGTCTGTACTGTATAGTGTTTAAATGGTAGTGGCGTTATTCAGGGCCCAATAGAACCAAACCCTCTCAAATGACTCTCTAGTATTCATGATCCATGAAGCTGACTCATACATTCTAAACATATTGTTAATTTTATTCCTCACCTCCATCCATGTTGGTACCCCCGTTTTCCAGTGGTATGCTATTGCTATTCTTGTGGTCATGCATAAGATTCTGATGAAGGCATTAATTTCTTTATTATATTGTTTGAAACCTGTGTGTAATAAGGCCTGAGAAATATCAAGCTCTATCTCTTCCTCTAGGATAGAGCTAAGTAAAGTGGAGAGGGAATGCCATATCTGTTTTACCCAATCACAGTCCCACCACATGTTTTTAAAGGTGCCTATGTGCCCACATCCCCTGTAGCATAAGTTGGATGTCGCCTGTGACATATGAGAGGTAATATTTGGTGTGAGGTACCAGCGAAATGCAATTTTGAGAGTATTTTCACGTAGGTCTGCACTGATCAACCCTCTTCCCATGGAGCTAAATATATTCTCCCATGTATGTTTATCATATATGACATTAATGTCTTCTTCCCACCTTCGCATCAAAGTTGTTTTAGGGCCATTGGGGTCTTTCTGTAGCGCTATATACAGAATAGAGATTGTATGTTTAGGTCTGGATGTTAGTGAATATATGTTTTCCAGTGTTGTGGGGGAAGAGGTTCCCTCATTGCCCATATATTTACGGATGGAGGAGGACAACTGTAAGTATTGAAACCACCTTATCTTCATCTGGGTCAGTTTATCTTGAATCTGAGTGTAGGTCATAAGTGTATTATTGAGTAAAGAGTCCGCTACTCTATACAGCCCTTTATTGGCCCATTTATCTATAGTGGTATAAAGTTCTTGAGGCATAATTTTCCTAAGTGGGATCATCACTGATCTCGAAGGTAGTATGTTGTGGTGATCTGTTATCCATTTGGATTGGTGATCTATATATAAGTGTATTACTTGTTTGGTTATTCCATAACATGTCGTCTGCATTTGGTAGTCCCCCTATCCCCGCCTCTAACTTGGGCCAGATAATGTCCCCCTGTCTTCTCCCCATTAGTATTGTTTGTGATATTCTGGCTGCCTTGTAATAGTCAATTAGGTTTGGGACACCTACCCCTCCCAGAGTTTTGTGTTGTGTCAGAACCACTGAAGGGATTCTTGCTTTTTTGCTACCCCTAACATAGGCTATTAGTTCCTTTTGTAGTGTGGATAATTCTAAAATCGGGATTGGTAAAGGTAGTGTGCGGAATAGGTAAAGTAATCGTGGGAAAACATTCATTTTGAATGTGGAAAGTCGGCCGTACCAAGAAAAAGTATGTCTCCTCCAACTCTGGAGGTCCTTTCTTATAGTTTAAAATAACGGAGTATAATTGTACTTATACAGTTGGTTGTATTGAGCTGTTAGCTGGATCCCCAGGTTCCTAAGAGAGTGTTTCACCCATTTAAACTCAAAGTTAAGCGCTATGGTTTTCTTTGTATGGGGGGGGGGGGGTAAAGCTATTGGTAATGCCTCACATTTCTCAAGATTGATTTTATATCCCGATATCTGTGAGAATCTATCGAGGAGGTTGTATAAATTCGGGGGTTTTTGTAACAGTGACCAAAATGTCATCTGCAAAGAGGGTGAGTTTGTATTCTTGATTAGCTATAGTGGCGCCGGCGATATCCAGGGATAGTCTTATTCTAGCTGCTAGGGGCTCTATGCATAGCGCAAATATCAGTGGAGACAGAGGGCATCCCTGTCTTGTCCCATTCCTTATGGGAAAAGGTTTAGATCTATATCCTGCCGATACAACCTGTGCAGTGGGGCTAGAGTAAATTGCCTGAATTGCTTTAATAAAGGGACCATCAAACCCCATGTGCCGCAGTACCATCATCATGTATCCCCAATCTATCCTATCAAACGCCTTCTCCGCGTCCAAAGATAGGAGCAGAGAAGGTGTTTCCTCCCTTCCCAGGTGTTCTATAATATTTATCATTCTTCTTATGTTATCTGGGGCCTCCCTATTTGCTATAAATCCCACCTGGTCCGGATGGACAAGTGAGGGCAATATAGTTTTTAAGCGATTGGCCAATATCTTGGTGAATATCTTCAGATCCTGATTTATGAGCGATATAGGGCGATAACTGGCGCAGAGTTTGGGATTTTTCCCTGTTTTAGAAATGACCACAATTTTAGCCCCCAGTAATTCCTTTGGTATTTCCCGGCCCTCTAAGAAATGATTACAGAATTTCGTGAGATGAGCTAATAATGTTGTACGAAATAGCTTATAATAATCCCCCGGGAAGCCGTCCGGTCCCGCTGCCTTTCCCACTTTCAATTCTTTTATAACCTGTATAACCTCTATTGGAGATACGGGGGCATTTAGGATAATTTTGTCCTCATCTGAGATAACCGGAAGATGTGCATCAGTTAAAAAGTTATGTGTGTCTTTTGTAATAGATGGTGAGTGTTTAGTTTTGTGACCATCATAGAGTTGGCCATAGTACCTTGCAAATTCATCTACTATCTCCTGAGGAGATGCTGTCGTATCTCCATTGGCTAGCTGTAGGGAGGGAATAGCCATGGCTCTATTTCTCTCCTGTAGTTTGTGCGCCAAATATCTGTCTGGTTTATTGGAAAATATGAAATATTGTACTTTCAGTTTATGTAGTGTTTTAGTGGCATTTGTAGTCAGTAAGTTAGCAAATGTGGTTCTTTTTGCCTGTAAGGTTCTTAAGGTATTATCATTATGTGTAAGTCTGTGTGACTTCTCTAAAGTGGCTATCTCTTGGTGGAGTGTAGATATCTGTTTTCGACATTGTCTGGTATGTGCCGCCTTCCCTTGCATTAGTATTCCCCTAAGATATGCTTTGTGGGCCACCAATGTATATAAAGGGTTGGATGTGGTATCTATATTTATGTCCCAGTACTCTTTGAGATATTTCAGGACCTGGTCCTGTGCTAGGGGCTGCTGAAAATATTGCGGGTCATAAAACAATGACTTTTCCCGCTTATGATCTTGTATCCCATCTAAAGATAGCGTCAGTATGGAGTGGTCAGACCAAACGCAGGGGTGAATTTCAGAAGATAGTAAGATCGGGTGAAAGATTTGGCTGGTATAGATATAATCAATTCTTGTATAAGATTTATGCGCAGCTGAATAATAGGTGGTGTCGTTTGTAGTTCCATATAAGGCCTGCCAGGTATCTAAGAGTGTGGGACGCCAGGTGTTCCTGAATGTGCTTTATATCCCGTTTGGTTGCTGTTTTTCTCTTGTTAAGTGTATTCAGTCCACGGGTCATCCATTACTTATGGGATATATTCCCTTCCCAACAGGAAGTTGCAAGAGGATCACCCAAGCAGAGCTGCTATATAGCTCCTCCCCTCACATGTCATATCCAGTCATTCTCTTGCAACCCTCAACATAATAGGAGGTCGTGAGAGGAGTGTGGTGTTTTATACTTAATTATTTCTTCAATCAAAAGTTTGTTATTTTTAAATGGCACCGGAGTGTGCTGTTTTTTTCTCAGGCAGTATTTAGAAGAAGAATCTGCCTGCGTTTTCTATGATCTTAGCAGAAGTAACTAAGATCAACTGGCTGTTCTCGCACATTCTGAGGAGTGAGGTAACTTCAGAAAGGGAATAGCGTGCGGGGTCTCCTGCAAATGAGGTATGTGCAGTAAAATATTTTTCTAAGGAATGGAATTGACTAAGAAAATACTGCTGATACCGAAGTAATGTAAGTACAGCCTTAAATGCAGTAGTAGCGACTGGTATCAGGCTGATTAAATGTATGTGCAGTAATGTAATTTTCTAAGGAATGGAATTTGACTAAGAAAATGCTGCTTATAATGAAGTAATGTAATGAGCCTTAACTGCAGTAGAAGCGACTGGTAGCAGGCTTATAAATAACAATACATGCTCTTTAAAAAGGGGTCTTAAAAACGTTTACTGGCATGTTTAATCGTTTTTGTGAGGTACATTGGTGATAAAACTTCTGCATAGAAACAGTTAACTGAGGTTTCCCACTGCTGTAATAATGAGTGGGAGGGGCCTATTTTAGCGCTTTTTTGCGCAGTAAAAATTCAGTCACAGTCTTCCTGCTTCTTCCTGCATGACCCAGGACGTCTCTGGAGAGCTCAGGTGTTTTCAAAAGTCATTTTGAGGGAGGTAATCAGTCACAGCAGACCTGTGGCAGTGTGTTTGACTGTGTTAAAAACGTTTATTTGCATATTGATTATCCGTTTTTGGGTATTAAGGGGTTAATCATCCATTTGCTAGTGGGTGCAATGCTCTGCTAAATTAATACATTTACTGTGAAAATGTAGTTGCTATAACTGATTGAGTTCATTGTTATTTCAACTGTGACAGTTTTTTTGTGATTCTTAAAGGCGCAGTAGCGTTTTTTATATTGCTTGTAAATTTATTTTAAAGCATTTTCCAAGCTTGCTAGTCTCATTGCTAGTCTGTTTAAACATGTCTGACACAGATGAATCTGTTTGTTCACTATGTTTGAAGGCCGATGTGGAGCCCCATAGAAATATGTGTACTAAATGTATTGATGTCACTAAATAATAAAAGTCAGTCTTTATCTGTAAAGGAATTATCACCAGACAACGAGGGGGAAGTTATGCCGACTAACTCTCCTCACGTGTCAGTACCTTCGCCTCCCGCTCAGGAGGCGCGTGATATTGTGGCGGCAAGTACATCAGTGACGCCCATACAAATCACGTTAGAAGACATGACTACTATTATGAATAATACCCTGACAGAAGTATTATCTAAATTACCAGAATTAAGAGGCAAGCACGACAGCTCTGGGATAAGGACAGAGCGCGCTGGTGATATGAGAGCCATGTCTGATACTGCGTCACAGTTTGCAGAACATGAGGACGGAGAGCTTCATTCTGTGGGTGACGGATCTGATCCGGGGAAGCTGGATTCAGAGATCTCTAATTTTAAATTTAAGCTTGAGAACCTCCGTGTATTGCTTGGAGAGGTTTTAGCGGCTCTGAATGACTGTAACACAGTTGCAATTCCAGAGAAAATGTGTAGGCTGAAATAGATACTATGCGGTGCCGGTGTGTACTGATGTTTTTCCTATACCTAAGAGGCCTACAGAAATTATTAGCAAGGAGTGGGATAGACCCGGTGTGCCCTTTTCTCCACCTCCTATATTTAGGAAAATGTTTCCAATAGACGCCACTACACAGGACTTATGGCAGACGGTCCCTAAGGTGGAGGGAGCAGTTTCTACTTTAGCTAAGCGTACCACTATCCCGGTGGAGGATAGCTGTGCTTTTTCGGATCCAATGGATAAAAAATTAGAAGGTTACCTTAAGAAAATGTTTGTTCAACAAGGTTTTATCTTACAGCCCCTTGCATGCATTGCGCCTGTCACTGCTGCTGTGGCATTCTGGTTTGAGTCTCTAGAAGAGGCCATTCGCACAGCTCCATTGGATGAAATTATGGACAAGCTTAAAGCACTTAAGCTAGCTAATGCATTTGTTTCTGATGCCATTGTACATTTAACTAAACTAACGGCTAAGAACTCCGGATTCGCCATCCAGGCGCGCAGAGCGATATGGCTTAAATCCTGGTCAGCTGACGTGACTTCTAAATCTAAATTGCTTAATATTCCTTTCAAAGGGCAGACCTTATTCGGGCCCGGCTTGAAAGAAATTATCGCTGACATTACTGGAGGTAAGGGTCATACTCTTCCTCAGGACAGGGCCAAATCAAAGGCCAAACAGTCTAATTTTCGTGCCTTTCGAAACTTCAAGGCAGGAGCAGCATCAACTTCCTCCGCTCCAAAACAGGAAGGAACTGTTGCTCGTTACAGACAGGCCTGGAAAACTAACCAGTCCTGGAACAAGGGCAAGCAGGCCAGAAAACCTACTACTGCCCCTAAGACAGCATGAAGAGAGGGCCCCCTATCCGGAAACGGATCTAGTGGGGGGCAGACTTTCTCTCTTCGCCCAGGCGTGGGCAAGAGATGTCCAGGATCCCTGGGCGTTGGAGATCATATCTCAGGGATATCTTCTGGACTTCAAAGCTTCTCCTCCACAAGGGAGATTTCATCTTTCAAGGTTATCAGCAAACCAAATAAAGAAAAAGGCATTTTTACGCTGTGTACAAGACCTCATAGTAATGGGGGTGATCCACCCAGTTCCGCGGACGGAACAAGGGCAAGGATTTTACTCAAATCTGTTTGTGGTTCCCAAGAAAGAGGGAACCTTCAGACCAATTTTAGACCTAAAAATCTTAAACAAATTCCTAAGAGTTCCATCATTCAAAATGGAAACTATTCGAACCATCCTACCCATGATCCAAGAGGGTCAGTATATGACCACAGTGGACTTAAAGGATGCCTACCTTCACATACCGATTCACAAAGATCATTATCGGTATCTAAGATTTGCCTTTCTAGACAGGCATTACCAGTTTGTAGCTCTTCCCTTCGGGTTAGCTACGGCCCCGAGAATTTTTACAAAGGTTCTGGGCTCACTTCTGGCGGTGCTAAGACCGCGAGGCATAGCGGTGGCTCCAAACCTAGACGACATTCTGATACAAGCGTCTCATACAAGTCTCATACAGAGATAGTTCTGGCATTTCTGAGGTCGCATGGGTGGAAGGTGAACGTGGAAAAGAGTTCTCTATTACCACTCACAAGGGTTCCCTTCCTAGGGACTCTGTAGAGATGAAAATTTACCTGACGGAGTCCAGGTTATCAAAACTTCTAAATGCTTGCCGTGTCCTTCATTCCATTCCACGTCCGTCAGTGGCTCAGTGCATGGAAGTAATCGGCTTAATGGTAGCGGCAATGGACATAGTGCCATTTGCGCGTCTGCATCTCAGACCGCTGCAATTATGCATGCTAAGTCAGTGGAATGGGGATTACTCAGATTTGTCCCCTCTACTAAATCTGGATCAAGAGACCAGAGATTCTCTTCTCTGGTGGCTTTCTCGGGTCCATCTGTACAAAGGGATGACCTTTCGCAGGCCAGATTGGACGATTGTAACAACAGATGCTAGGTTGGGGCGCAGTCTGGAACTCCCTGAAGGCTCAGGGATCGTGGACTCAGGAGGAGAAACTCCTCCCAATAAATATTCTGGAGTTAAGAGCAATATTCAATGCTCTTCTAGCTTGGCCTCAGTTAGCAACACTGAGGTTCATCAGATTTCAGTCGGACAACATCACGACTGTGGCTTACATCAACCATCAAGGGGGAACCAGGAGTTCCCTAGCGATGTTAGAAGTCTCAAAGATAATTCGCTGGGCAGAGTCTCACTCTTGCCACCTGTCAGCGATCTACATCCCAGGCGTGGAGAACTGGGAGGCGGACTTTCTAAGTCGCCAGACTTTTCATCCGGGGGAGTGGGAACTTCATCCGGAGGTCTTCGCTCAACTGATTCATCGTTGGGGCAAACCAGAACTGGATCTCATGGCGTCTCGCCAGAACGCCAAACTTCCTTGTTACGGATCCAGGTCCAGGGACCCGGGAGCGACGCTGATAGATGCTCTAGCAGCCCCTTGGGTTTTCAACATGGCTTATGTGTTTCCACCATTTCCGCTTCTTCCTCGACTGATTGTCAAGATCAAACAGGAGAGAGCATCGGTGATTCTGATAGCGCCTGCGTGGCCACGCAGGACCTGGTATGCAGACCTAGTGGACATGTCGTCCTGTCCACCATGGTCTCTGCCTCTGAGGCAGGACCTTCTAATTCAGGGTCCTTTCAACCATCCAAATCTAATTTCTCTGAGGCTGACTGCATGGAGATTGAACGCTTGATTCTATCAAAGCGTGGCTTCTCAGAGTCGGTTATTGATACCTTAATACAGGCTCGGAAACCTGTTACCAGAAAAATTTACCATAAGATATGGCGTAAATATTTATATTGGTGTGAATCCAAGAGTTACTCATGGAGTAAGGTTAGGATTCCTAGGATATTGTCTTTTCTACAAGAAGGTTTAGAAAAGGGCTTATCTGCTAGTTCGTTAAAGGGACAGATTTCTGCTCTGTCTATTCTTTTACACAAACGTCTGGCAGAGGTTCCAGACGGTCAGGCTTTTTGTCAGGCTTTGGCTAGGATTAAGCCTGTGTTTAAGACTGTTGCTCCGCCGTGGAGCTTAAACTTAGTTCTTAAAGTTCTTCAAGGTGTTCCGTTTGAACCCCTTCATTCCATTGATATTAAGCTGTTATCTTGGAAAGTTCTGTTTTTGATGGCTATTTCCTCGGCTCGAAGAGTCTCTGAGTTATCTGCCTTACATTGTGATTCTCCTTATCTGATTTTCCATTCAGACAAGGTAGTTCTGCGTACTAAACCTGGGTTCTTACCTAAGGTAGTTTCTAACAGGAATATCAATCAGGTGTTGTTCCATCACTATGTCCTAACCCTTCTTCAAAGAAGGAACGACTTTTGCATAATCTGGACGTAGTCCGTGCCCTGAAGTTATATTTACAGGCAACTAAAGATTTTCGTCAAACTTCTTCCCTGTTTGTCGTTTACTCTGGACAGAGGAGAGGTCAAAAAGCTTCGGCTACCTCTCTCTCCTTTTGGCTTCGTAGCATAATACGTTTAGCCTATGAGACTGCTGGACAGCGGCCCCCTGAAAGAATTACAGCTCATTCCACTAGAGCTGTGGCTTCCACCTGGGCCTTTAAGAATGAGGCCTCTGTTGAACAGATTTGCAAGGCTGCGACTTGGTCTTCGCTTCATACCTTTTCAAAATTTTACAAATTTGACACTTTTGCTTCTTCGGAGGCTGTTTTTGGGAGAAAGGTTCTACAGGCAGTGGTTCCTTCCGTTTAAAGTTCCTGCCTTGTCCCTCCCATCATCCGTGTACTTTAGCTTTGGTATTGGTATCCCATAAGTAATGGATGACCCGTGGACTGAATACACTTAACAAGAGAAAACATAATTTATGCTTACCTGATAAATTTATTTCTCTTGTAGTGTATTCAGTCCACGGCCCGCCCTGTCTTTTTTGAGGCAGATCTAAATTTTAATTAAAACTCCAGTCACCACTGCACCCTATGGTTTCTCCTTTCTTGTCTTGTTTCGGTCGAATGACTGGATATGACATGTGAGGGGAGGAGCTATATAGCAGCTCTGCTTGGGTGATCCTCTTGCAACTTCCTGTTGGGAAGGGAATATATCCCATAAGTAATGGATGACCCGTGGACTGAATACAGTACAAGAGAAATAAATTTATCAGGTAAGCATAAATTATGTTTTTATGTGATAAAGTCTCTCGACTGGGTGTCTGGATCGGAGATAAGTTAATGTTAAAATCTCCAGCTACTATAATCCTATTTTGGGACCACTGAGTTAGAAGATGCGATATATGGGCAAAGAATTCTGTCTGTTTCGTATTAGGTGCGTGTATATTGCAGAGCACTATGTCTGTGTTATCAATTTGACCTTTAACTATTAAATATCTCCCCTCTGTGGTTATGGATTCAAGTTCAAAGTTAAGGACCGAGTGAATCAAAATGGAGACTCCTCTTTTTTTGGTAGAGGCTGTGGCATGGTAATGTTGTTGAAAGTGTCTGGACCAATATTTAGGAACCTGATTATTAAGAAAGTGAGTCTCCTGTAACAAAAGAATATTGGCTTTGATATTTATATATTGGTTCATTGCCACTTGTCTCTTTACATCAGTATTCAGGCCTCTCACAGTGTGAGAAATTAATTTAATTTTAGGGGCCATCTAAGTGGGTATAGGACGTATCATAAATATATTGGGACATAGTTTGAGAAGGTGTGTGCATCTGGAATTTCTCTGACCGGGGTAAACCTCTATCCATTCTACGACTGTTTCATCTGGGCGTGTGTGATGTGCTACAACAGTATGGGGCTCTAAAAGGAGAGTGTAATAAGTAGTGTGAGTACAATAACAAATTAGTAAATTAACCATAGAAAAAAAACATAATAATTCCTTCACATGAGGGCAAGGTAATAAGATAAATAACCTTAACATTTTAAATTTAAGTAACTGTGCAAGTGCTATAACTATGCAATAGAGAACAGGAACAACGGGCGTGAGCCCTGTCTCTTCTACAGGCATATGGTAACTGCAGTTCATCTTTCTCCCAACTCCCTGCTTTACCCCATTACATGCAGACATCTTCATATATAACCTGATGGTCTATACAGGGAGTCCCATAGCATACCTATTAAGCTTACAAAACTTCCATAGCTGGTAGCACAGCTACCACCTACTCATTAGAGAGTCACGTAAAAGGGTACTTCATGTGAGATAGCTATGTTCCTCCTGCTTTTGTAGACTTGTGGCTTTCATTTCTTTTTCTGCCAGAGATAAAAAAAGATTTCCCAGAAGGAAGCTGTGTTTCACTTATTCTTAGAACGTTTGATTTGGTGTTTGATTTCAGAGATGCCTGGGGTTCCAGTTGTAGAGCCGAGACGGCAGATCAGGCATTTTTGGTGTTTCTAGCCCCAGTCGTTGGCATAAGTCGGGGATGTCTGCAGCTTCCTTGATAGTCTCAGTTAAGTTGTCCTTCAAAATATACAGAGAGCGAAAGGGAACCCCCATTTGTATTGAATCTGTTGTTTTCTCAATAGCTGAGTTAAGGGGCAAAAAGAGTTCCGCCTTTGGAGAGTCCTAAAGGATAGGTCTTGATAGAATTGAACAACTGACCCCTGGAATTTGAACGTAGGAGCATTTCTAGCTGCCGAGAGTATTAGCTCCTTGTCTTGGAAGAGCAGCATCTTCACTATTACATCTCGCGGCGGAGCCTCCCCCTTAGGTTTAGCCCTCAGAGCTCTGTGAGCTCTTTCCATAGTAAAATCACTGTTTCCTTTATTTCCAGTTATGCTTCTGAAGAGTTGTAGATAGGTAGGTAGATCTTTACCATCCACTGTCTCCTGGATACCTTTTAGCCTTAGATTGCTTCTTCTACTCCTGATCTCCAGATCTTCAATCTTGTCTTGCATCTCTATGAACAGTTGGTGATGTGAGGCAATGGTTTGTGAAAGTCCATTCATATCCTCCGTAATTGCTTCTGTATGTTCTTCGATTGTATCCATTCTGCCTCCTAGTTCTGCTATATCAGACCTGATCTCTGTTAGACTAGCTGTAACTGCCGTGTAAATGGAATCAATTTTAGTCCATAATTTATCAAAGCTAGCTGAGATATCTTGTTTTGAAACTAAGGATTGCAGGTCTGCTTTAGTTACTGGGGTCTGATCTGTGTTTGATACTGCAGATTTTGAATCTGAGTCCATTTCTTCTGGGTTCTCAGCGTCTGGTTGGTCTATCTGTTTCATTGTTTTGGAAGGCTTGAAGTATGTGTTCAAAGATGTAGGCTTGTTTCTTTTGTCTAAGGAGGATTTCCTGGCAGACATTTCGGGAGACCTGTGAAAACCCCCAGGTTCTCACTATGAAATAACGTCGTGCATCAAAGAGCAGGTGTCAATAGGGTTATAATCTGTTTGGTGAAGAAAAGGAAACTCGTGAGGTTCTTAAAAGTTGGAGGGGGAGGCTCTCACCGCGCTATCTCTGACTAGAAATGCATAAGCATTGTCAAGGTGGTTTTGGTATAATATTGGTGTTCTCTGTCCCGCTTTGGATGCTATTTTCCGGGATACAGGTCCCCAGATACCTCCGTATGACTCATGTTAACAGGCTAGCAGGGTATCAGTCCACACTTGCACAGCATAAGGTCAGTGGCTAAAAGTTAGGCATATTTTTAGACTGCAGTCACACTGTTCTTGTCAGAATTCACCCTACTGCCGGCCTATCTCTACTCCCCAGGGGCAATGTCCTCACAGGACGATCACGGAAAAAGGGCCTTAGGATATAACCCACCACCGCAAAGGATGGCAGGAAAAGGGAGGGGAGAGAGTAGTACCGTGTTTGTATTAGGTTATAGCTGCTCAGATGAGGCTTCTAGGGCTCCGGCTGCTCAGCGTCAAATTCAGTGTGTAGAGTCAAATTGGAGGCCAGCAAATCCTATGTCACACCAAACTTTGCTTCGATAGCTGCAGGTTATTTGGACAAGGAGAGAAAAACAGCTGTATAGGCTCTCAATTTTCTGTAGCTTATTTGTAAACCACCTAAGTGAATAAAGGCTGTGTGGTTTAGAAAAGATTACTGTCCTATATCAAAGGCTGCAAGACAAGATGGCCTCCTTTCCCGCCACTGGCAGTCCTGCTAAAGTATAGTGTTAATCCTCCAATTGGCCTTATAAACCTAAGAGGGTGATAATTCAGCAGCAAAGTGTCCCAAGGGATATAGTCAGCTAACTGGATGTGTGCAGCTAATTTCCTTCTGTTAGGTTTTGGGAGATAGGCCCCGGAGTGTTTAAAACTTGTTTCTGTCAATAGATACGTTCAATCTCACCATTAGTTGTCTCCTGGGGTCTCTCTTTATAGCACTCCTGTAATCGGATGGGTCACTCGTTTCTTTGTTCCTCTTTTTAGGGCCGGAGGTTCCGGAGTAGGCCGCAGCCGTGGCCTTTCCTAGAAATCTGCTGGTTCTCGTTTGTGGGTATATCGGAAATCGGCAGGTATCCACTCCAAAGTTGTACCAGATAGTCCCTGTTAGTATATCTATCACCTAGTGGGCTTTTTTACGGTGATATTCCTCAAATAAAGGTGTAAAACTAGTGTTATTTGTCACTTTCTGTGCAGAGCTAAACAGAAGTGCTGCTTCTCCCTTTGCTGGCAAACTCTGCCCCTCATGTTTTTTGTTTTTAAAGGGACATGTAACACTTTAAGGTTGTAATGTAAAATAATTATGCGTAGTATAAAAAGCTTTGCAATGGGGAGCAGAGCCTGCCAGCAACCAGTATAACTGCACTGTAAATGTGTTTATCAAAATAATCCTTTCAATATAGGATCACCCAAGGCCCCAATATATCTCTATTAGGTAACATGTGGGGACCATACCTGCTGCTCATTTAAACCAGCAGGTCTCCCTACACGTTGTTCTCCTGATTAGCTCTCTGAGACTGGGCTATGGGATTGTCCCTGTACAGATATCTAGAGATCAGTCTCATAGGATTGTGCTCACCTATTAAGAGAGGGGATGACTCTGTTACTATCTCTTAACTGTTGTCTGCAGAGAGTAATTCATCCCACCAGTATATTGCTTCCTGCCCTGTGTCTAGCCAAATTCGCTATATTCCTTCCTCAGCTGCATAGTGGGTTTTAAAGGGACCCAGCTGTCTTCTCTTCCTGCACTGTTTCTGTGAGTGTAGAGTGAGTGTGAGTGTATGTCCCTGACTGACTGTGTGCCTGTCTATTCCTGCCTCTGCTTGATGGCATCTGAAGAAGAAACAACTTTTTTTAGGTAACAAATGTATTACTACTTTACGTTTATAACTATATACAAATGTATGTACAGTATGTGTGTATATACGCAGTACTTTATTTTTTTTATTGCGTGAATTATATGTTAAAGGGATAAAGTCCAAATTAAACTTTCATGATTCAGATAGGGCATGTAATTGTAAACAACTTTTCAAATTTACTTTTATCATCAAATTTGCTTTGTTCTCTTGGCATTCTTAAAAAAGCTAAATCTACGTAGGATCATATACTAATTTTGAAGCCCTTGAAGGCTGCCTCTTATCTGAATGCATTTGACAGTTTGCACATCTAGAGGGTGTTAGTTTATGTGTTTCATATAAATAACATTGTGCTCATGTTTGTGGAGTTATTTAAGAGTCAGCACTAACTGCCTGAAATGCAAGTCTGTCAAAAGATAAAATATGCTTTGCTTTAATGCTTATGCAGGCTACGTTTCCTTATGCTTCACTATTCCCCCCCCCCCCATGCAACCTATAAAGAGATAAAGAGCATCTTTATAACTTATTCCAGTCTTCTGTTTGAATAAATTGTATGTAGTAAATATTTTGGTTTTGGTTTTCACACCTCTACAAAGTGAAGAAAAAAATCACAACTAATATACTCCCTTAATTTTAATCATTTTATTTAACTGCATGAACATTCTTAAAGGGACAGTCTAGTCAAAAATAAACTTTCATGATTCAGATAGGGCATGTAATTTTAAACAACATTCCAATTTACTTTTATCATCAATTTGGCTTTGCTCTCTTGGTTTTCTTAGTTGAAAGCTAAACCTGGGAGGCTCATATGCAAATTTATTAGCCCTTGAAGGCCGCCTGTTATCTGAATGCATTTTGACATTTTTCACAACTAGATGGCGTTAGTTCATGTGTGCCACATATATAACGTGCTCATGTCTGTGGAGTTGCCTAGGAGTCAGCACTGATTTGCTAAAATGCAAGTCTGTCAAAAGAACTGAAATAAGGGGGCAGTTTGCAGAGACTTAGATACAAGAAAATCACAGAGGTAAAAAGTGTATTAATATCGCTGTGTTGTTTATGCAAAACTGGGGAATGGGTAATAAAGGGATTATCTATGTTTTTAAACAATACAAATTTGGTATAGACTGTCCCTTTAATTAGTATTTGCTAGTGTTTCGAGCCTTTACATTTGATCTGTCTCTGTATGTTAGCAGCACAGTATTATTAGTACCTAAAGGTGATTATTTACACTTTTTCACAAAACAAGAATCCTGTTTTTATTTCATTTTTTTTTTTAAATCTAACAGATGCCATAAAACAAATGCAGTTTGTGAGGAACAGGCAGGCCAAATTGACTCAAATGCAGGTTGAAATCCGTAGACCGGTCATGTTCAAATTAAGTCCAACTTAAATGGACATGAAACCCAAAAAATTTTCGTAAATCAAATTGAACGTACAATTTTAAACAGCTTTCTTTTTACTACTATTTAACAACTTTTTACTACTATTATCTAATTTGCTTGATTCTCTTGGTATCCATTGTTGAAAAAACAGCTATGCACTACTGGGAGCTAGCTGAAAAATTGGATGAGCCAATAACATGAGGCATATATGTCCAGCCATAAATCAACAACTCCTGAGCCTACCTAGGTATCCTTTTCAACAAATGATACCAAGAGAACAAAACAAATTTGATAATAGAAGTAAATTGGAGTAAATAGAAGTAAATTGGAAAGTTGTTTTAAATCACATGCTTTGAATCATGGGGAAAAACTAATTGAGTTTCATGCCTTTAATCTGAAATGTATTCATTTATTTTTTGCAAATATGTAATCAGTCTAATCGTGTGGTGTGTCATCACTCAGGTGATGTCTGAGAACGAGGTGTATGAAGGGGCTCTTCTTTACCACTACACCCCAGAGCAGCTGGAAAAGGACCAGGTAAGCCTTCTGGAGTTTCCAAAGCTCCTGGAGACTGTGCGCTTCCCGCTGATGGAGTTACCTGTACTGCAAAGACTTCATGACAAGCTGGGGCCGTGTCCCCTGCAGAAGGTTGTGTCAAATGCTCTGGACTATCACAGAAATGAATTTATGCAGCCAATGCTGCAAAGCCCCCACACACAGCTGCGCTCTGACTTCCAGTGTGTGGTGGGCTTTGGGGGGATGTTTTCTGCTCCCAATACAGTTCTAAGTGATCAGGCCAAGTACTTAAATCCATTGCGGGGTGACTGGAGGCCACTTACTTCACCACAGGTACCTCGCATGTCCAATCAAGGAATTGTTGTGTTACATAACTTTGTTTACTTGATCGGAGGAGATAACAACGTGAGGGGATACAGGGCAGAGGGTCGATGCTGGAGGTAAGTGTGTAGTAGATTCAGCATTTCATCACTAAAACATGGAATAAATAAAAACATTTTATTTTAAACATATTTATTTTTATTATATGTGAGATGCAAAATTCCACATATAATATTTTTTATTCTCCACCAAGTCATTAACGAAAATAAAGAAACAGTAATGTTGTAATGCCTGCAAATACTAACTTATTACATGATCTTTATTTTAAAGATATGATCCCCGACACAACCGCTGGTTACAGATCCAGTCCATGCAGCAGCCACGTGCTGACCTTGCTGTGTGTATCTTAGGGGGCTTTATTTATGCAGTGGCAGGGAGGGATTATTACAATGAGCTGAAAGATGTGGAAAGGTATGATCCAAGCACAGACACCTGGGAATATGTGGCACCACTACAGAAACAGGCAAGATTCCATCTTCCTACATTAGCCTATTAAATTTATTCTTACTTTTTAAAATGACAGTCTTTTTTTTTTTTAATTTTACTATACAGATAGAGCATGACGTTTTAAACTACTTTCCAATCAACTTCTTTCATCTTTTTTGCTTTTTTCTCTTGGTATTCTTTGTTGACAAGCATACCTAGGTAGTCTCAGAAGTAGCAAAAGCACTACTGGGAACTAGCTGCTGATTGGTGGCTGCATATATATACCTCTTGTCATTCACTCACTCAGTGTTTTCAGCTAGCTCCCTGTAGTGCATTGCTGCTCCTTCAAAAATAAAAGTAAACTGGAAAGTTAGTTAAAATTGTGTGCTCTATCTGAATCATGAATGAAAAATATCTTGGCTCTTCCCTGGGTAATACTTTCCAGATGAGAAACCCCCTCTCCAAGGGTGTGGACAGAATTGACCACTCCCCCAATTACCTGTTTATAAGAAACTCCTCTTCTTCCTACCCTTCCTATTCCTTCTTTTCAAACTCCAAGGGGACATGACTTGGGGACTCTCTCCTCTTCCATAAGTGGTGAGCTGTGGTAGCTGTGTTCCCCTGTTTTGTGATGGGTACTGCGAGGTGGAGATTCCGACTCCTGGGCAGGCATCCTGGTTGGTCTTTTAGCTCTTAGTTGGCTGGTGGAGCGGTGTAGGCAGTTTTCCCTGTCTTGGGGAAGGCTCCATTGGGTGCCAACTTGTTTTATAACATTACACGTGATGTCACAGTGGTCACGTCCAAGGTCATCTTGAGTATTTGCACGCTCAATTCCTTCCTATATCGGAGTGTCTATGTTCAGAGAAGGCTGCATAATCAATTCCTCTTTATACTGGATTGCTGCACTCCGGATACTTTCCTTAAACACCGGATCTGCAGCTTTCTCCCACCATAAGTCCTTAAAGCACTTATGTGTGCAGTGGTGCATTTGCTTAAGCAACCTTACATGGATTCATATTGTTTTATTCATGCTGTATAAATGAATCATCAGACTCGCTTGCCTACTGCCCAGGACATAGTTTAACATGTTTAAAGGTATGTTCATATTTTGATTTTCTTTTTGGTGTTAAGTGGCTTTCTTACAGTATGGGCTTTGAAATTATTTGTTGTATATTTTTTAGAGCCCTGAGCCCAAAACTATTTTTACAGGGGCCTTATCTACTAAGATCCTGTTGGCAAGAGAAAAGCTCTGCAAAGACTGTATTGGCCAAATAAATGGTGGTAACTTTACTAAATATATTATTTCTGAGTAACATGTTTCTTGTATTGAAATTCATTACTCTGCATCTGATACATAATTTCTTTCAAATGTAGCTGCAATTCCTTCTGAAATTCAGCAAAAAAAAAAATCACTTTTATTTAAACAATTTGCTGTTTTTGACATATTTAGCAAATGTATATTAATATATATTGTATAAACTGAAAAACAGCTGAATATACCAAGTCATCACTAGTTCCCAAATTTCTCCAAACTATTTTTGCAAATTTATGCTGTTATTACCAGATTTAAAAAGAAAAACATTTTTTTTTTTCCTATGACATGGAGAGTCCACAACATCATTCCAATTACTAGTGGGATATTCAACTCCTGGCCAGCAGGAGGAGGCAAAGAGCACACCAGCAGAGCTGTTAAGTGTAACTTCCCTTGCCCATAATCCCCAGTCATTCTCTTTGCCTTTGTCAATGGAAGATGTGCAAAGTTGGTGTCTGAAGATATTTAATCCTTTTATGGGTACTTTTCTCTGCAAGCAAGGATTGGGGTCTAGCTGTGTCCACGTCAATCTCTTTAGTAAGAGTAGTGGTGACTTTTAGCAGTTAAAAGGCAGTGAGGAAGTCTTTGCTTTACTTTTAACACTTTGCTACCCCTTTTGTAGAAAGCCAGAGTTGGTTACTCTGTTCTTTCTTTTCCTACAGGTCCATGACAGGGAGGGAAGTACCTGCCACACCTAAAGATCAGCATATATCATGCAGTTGGATCTAAGGTAAGTGCCTTTGCCTTCTAGGTACAGAAGGACAGCAGCACTTAAGAGGTTAATCCTCATTTTCAGATCCTTTCTTGGACATAATAATCCTTGTCAGTTAAGGATTCATATTGGTGACAATATATTTGGCACTTATAATACAGTATGGCACTTATAATACAGTATGAGACTTAGGCACACTTGGCTACGGGATGTAAGGGGTTAATGGTAAAGGATATCCTTTATTATATAACCTGTCTTTCTTTATTACTACTATGCTTAGAGGTTTATTTTATTATTGCTTTTGATTTGAAAATATATTACGCACTTTTTTTTTTGTCCCGCTCACATCACGTCTGCACTTCCGGTTTATCAGAGCGGAGACATTGAAAAGGATAGTGAACCTTAAATACGGAGGAAAGGATCTCCAGCTAGATGCTTCTTGTGTTGGCTTTGTTTTTAACATCTTCCCGGATCGTTTAAGAGGAGAGGATCTCTACAACGGAGTTCTGTTTTTTTCCTTTTACTAGTGGGGTGACTCTTTTGGCTGGTAGGAGCCTCAGGCAATCTGAGGTTGTTTCAATAAGCAACCTTCTATATTTCTTATTAAAATTTTGATGTTTCATTTTTATATTCATTGATAATTACTTTTGATATTTAAAATTGGTTTATTTTATTTTTTTATATTTTTATCATTACTAGTGGGATCTGTTATACTATAGCCATGGACTCAGTCTATCTCTTTGGATAAATGTTTACTATGTTTAGAGGCCCAAATTGTTCTGCCTATGCAATTTTGCTCCTCATGTTTAACTAAAACTTACTCCCTTCTGAGCCAACTGTCTCTCAGGATAATGCTATGCGTGACATACCTCAGCTTTCTCCTCAAACGTCCCAAGCCTTAATTGTTTCTCATACTGTGCCTTCTGTGTCCTCTCATCCACCTGGTGGTGTTTATTTACCTGGGGATTTTTCCGTTTAGATTTCTTCAGGGTTCCGTCCTTCAAGATGAAAACTATTTGTTCCATTCTTCCATTGGTCCAGGATGGTCAGTTTATGACGACCATAGACCTGAAGGACGCGTGCTTACATGTTCCCATTCACATGGATCATCACCAGTTTCTCAGGTTTGCGTTTCTGGACAAGCATTTCCAATTTGTTGCCTTTCCATTTGGTCTAGCTATGGCTCCCAGAATATTCACAAAGGTTCTGGGGGCGCTATTGTCAGTAGTCCGATCCCAGGGAATTGCTGTGGCGCCTTATATGGACGACATATTGGTTCAGGCGTCATCTTTTCAACTAGCCACAATCTCATACAGAGGTGGTGTTGTCTTTTCTATGTTCCCACTGGTGGAAGGTGAATCTGAAAAAGAGTTATCTAGTTCTATCTACAAAGTATGTTTCCTAGGGACAATAATAGATTCCCTGTCCATGAAGATTTTCCTGACAGAGGTCAGAAAATCCAAACTTCTTGCTTCCTGCCTTTCTCTCCAGTCTGTCTTTCGTCCATCAGTGGCTTAATGCATGGAGGTGATTGGTCTGATGGTGGCTTCCATGGACATCATTCCTTTTGCTCGGTTCCATCTGAGATCGCTGCAGCTTTGCATGCTTTGTCAATGGAATGGAGATCATTCTGATTTATCGCAGTGAATACATTTTGACCCCCTAACAAGAAACTCTCTCATGGTGGGTGTCACAGGAGCATCTGTCTCGGGGCACTTGCTTCTTGAGACCTTCCTGGGTGATTGTGACTACGGACGCTAGCCTGTCAGGCTGGGGAGCTGTTTGGGGTTCTCTGAAGGCTCAGGGCCTGTGGTCTCGGGAAGTCTTCTCTTCTCATAAACATCTTGGAGTTGAGAGCTATCTTCAATGCCCTATTGGCGTAGTCTCAACTGTCTTCAGTCCGGTTTATCAGCTTCCAGTCGGACAACATCAGGGGCTTACATCAACCACCAGGGAGGGAATTCCTTAGCCATGAAGGAGGTGACTCGCATTCTGCAGTGGGCGGAAGCTCACAATTGTCTCCTATCTGCCATCCACATTCCAGGAGTGGACTATTGGGAGGCAAATTTTCTGAGCAGACAGACCTTTCATCCCGGGGAGTGGGCTCTCCATCCAGAAGTGTTCTCTCAGATAACTCAGGTGGGGGGGTTTCAGAATTGGATCTGATGACATCCCGCCAAAACGCCAAGGTTCCAAAGTACGTTTCAAGGTCAAGAGATCCTCAGGCCATTCTGATAGATGCTCTAGCGGTTCCCTGGATGTTCTCTCTTGCTTATGTTTCCTCTGTTTGCTCTCCTTCAACGAGTTATTGCTCGTATCAAACAGGAGAGAGCATTGGTAATCCTAATAGCTCCTGCATGGCCTCGCAGGATCTGGTTCGCGGATCTGGTAAGGATGTCATTTCTACCTCCTTGAAGGTTACCTCTGAAAAATGACCTTCTAATTCAGGGTCCTTTCCTCCACCCAAACCTGGATTCTCTGAAGCTGACTGCTTGGAGATTGAACGCCTAGTTCTGTCTAGACGTGGTTTTTCTGAAGCGGTCATTAATACTATGCTTCAGGCTCGCAAACCTGTTACTCACAAAATTTACCATAAGGTATGGCGTAAATATCTTTATTGGTGCAAATCTAGGGGTTTCTCCTGGAGCCAGGTAAGGATTCCCAGGATTTTGTCTTTTCTTCAGGATGGCCTGGAGAAGGGTTTTGTCGGTCAGTACTCTGAAGATTTCTGCATGATCTATCCTTTTGCAGACTTACCAGATGTTCAAGCCTTTGTTCAGGCCCTGGTTAGAATCAGGCCTGTATTTAAACCTGTTGCTCTTCCGTGGAGCCTTAATCTAGTTCTTAAAGTTTTGCAGCAGGCTCCGTTTGAGCCGATGCATGTTGTTGCTATAAAATTGTTATCTTGGAAGGTTTTGTTTCTTCTTGCTATTTCTTCTGCTCGCAGAGTTTCTGAGCTTTCAGCTCTACAGTGTGATTCCCCGTACCTTATTTTTCATGCAGATAAGGCGGTCCTTTGTACTAAATTGGGTTTTCTCCCTAAGTTGGTGTCGGATCAAAACATTTTGTCCTAATCCTCCTTCTCATAAGGAACGTCTTTTGCATAACTTGGATGTTGTGTGCGCTCTAAAATTTTACTTGCAAGCTACTAAAGATTTTCGGCAATCTTCTGCCATGTTTGTTGTTTTCTCTGGAAAGTGTAAGCGTCAGAAGGCCACTTCTACTACTCTGTCTCTCTGGTTGAGAAGTTTGATTTGTTTGGCTTATGAGACTGCTGGACAGCAGCCTGCTGAGAGAATTACGGCTCATTCCACTCGGGCTGTCTGCTCTTCTTGGGCTTTCAAAAATGAAGCTTCTGTGGAACAGATTTGCAAGGCGGCAACATGGTCCTTGCTGCATACTTTTTCCAAATTCTACAAATTTGATACTTTTGCCTCGGCTGAGGCTTCTTTTGGGAGAAAGGTTCTTCAAGCGGTGGTGCCTTATGTTTAGGTCCTTCCTTTTTCTCCCTCCCTGTTCATTTTGTGTCCTCTATCTTGGGTATTGGTTCCCACTAGTAATTGGAATGACGTTGTGGACTCTCCATGGTATAGGAAATAAAACTACATTTATGCTTACCTGATACATTTATTTATTTCCGGAAATGGAAAGTCCACGACCCCGCCCTCTTTTTAATTATAATTGGGCCATTTTTTTGAGTACACCTCAGGCACCTTTTCACCCTTGTGTTTCTTCTTTTTCCATTTTCCTTCTGCTGAATGACTAGGGATTATGGGTAATGGAAGTTGCACTTAACAGCTTTGCTGGGGTGCTCTTTGCCTCCTCCTGCTGGCCAGGAGTTGAATATCCCATTAGTAGTTGGAATGCCTCGAAAATTACTTCTGCAGCAGGGAAAAATATTTTAGCCTTTATTTGCAATGTTTTCTATAATAAAAACTACATAAAACCTAGTCTTCTAATGCAAACAGCATTTGTTTTACCTGAAGTTCAAATTTTTTTACTTTTTCTTTTATAAGTTATTTAATTTTGGATGTATACAGCTAGAGAGATGTTACAGCTAAATGCTAAGTACATGGTTGCAGATTATCTGGTTAGGGGTCTCTTTGGCTACACTACTGGGAGGCAGTTAAGCTCTTAAGTTCATTTTTTTGAACCTACCTTTTTGAAAGTGATGTGCAATTTAGTAGAGTTAAGACACTAATATCTAAGCACACAGAAGGGAAGAGTAATTTTCTTCCTCAGACACTTAAATGTTATAATTTCTTTATTTCTATGTTGCAATTTCAGAGTTCCAAGAAGCATATGGCAGCAGAGATTTATTTTTGTTTTCAGAACTAGAAGCCACAGACCTAGGTTTAAGGCAGAGGCTGTGCAAAACCAGTTCCTCTGCAACTCACAAAGGAACAGTGATGGTATGCCTCTCCAGTTGCCTTCACTTGGGGCAATGTTATCCAGATACAGGGACATCTGTGCTGCATCTATCACAGACAAATTGATTCATACACTTATATTTAACAGGCTGCTACCTGGAATTCAAAAAGAAGCATCCTTTATGTTGCTTGGTGACATCACCACTACCTTAGGATCATCAGAAAGTGGCAGCCATTTACCAATTTATGGACATGCTTCTTATCCAATTCCAGTGTCTCAACGTTTCCAGGTTTTTTTTCCCTTTGTTCTTAGTCAAGAAAAAAGTTGACCTCATGGTGACCTGTGTTAGATCTTTGACACTTGAACACTTACCTGGTGGAGAAAATATTCAAGATTGAGTCCTTTCAGTCAACAGATCTGTTCCACCAAATATTTTTCTGCTCTCCATAGATTTTATGGATGCATATTAAGCCGGACAGATAGCTCATTGTCGTGGTAATGCACTGTTACAGAGATCTGTGGCAACCTAAAGGTTGCAGGTTCGATCCCGGCAAGGTCCACTCAGCCTTTCATCCTTCCGAGGTCTATAAAATGAGTACCATTAAATTGTGTAATAATAATACCTGTTATCAGTGCGGCAAGTCGATTAAGTTCGAGGAAAAGTTCTTGTCTTTATGTCATTTATTTAACTTTTAGCTTACAAAAAGCATGTAGGCACACAGCAGCAAAAAAGCAACGTTTCGGGTTGTTCACCCTTAATCATGCTAATTAATTAAGCATGATTAAGGGTGAACAACCCGAAACGTTGCTTTTTTGCTGCTGTGTGCCTACATGCTTTTAGTAAGCTAAAAGTTAAATAAATGACATAAAGACAAGAACTTTTTCTCGTTATTTGGTGCTGTGGACCCTTGCTGTTGTGGATACATTGAGAGGTGTTTGCAGTGGCCCTCTACCACCTGCACTAGGGAGTGTGCTGTTTGTCTGTTTTGAACTATTCATGCCAATAGAAGGATCTCACAGACATTTCCTATGATTTGCTGCAGGAAATCACCATTTCTTTTTAAAGACACAATGAGTCCACGGATTTCATCCTTACTTGTGGGATTATGTCTCCTGGTCAGCAGGAGGAGGCAAAGAGCACCACAGCAAAGCTGTATATATAGCTCCTCCCTTCCCTCCCACTCCAGTCATTCTCTTTGCCTGTGTTAGTGATAGGAAGAGGTAAAGTGAGGTGTTAGTTATATATTCTTCAATCAAGAGTTTTTTATTTTTTAAAGTAGTACCAGAGTGTGCTGCTTTGTTCTAGGTTGTAGCCTAGTCCAGATCAGTCTCTACAGTAGAGCATTTGGTGGCTTTAAAGCAATGGGAACTTGTGGGACATAATTCTCACTGCGCCTCCCATATACTGTTGCTGCCCTATCCGGGAAAAAACTTCTTAAGGATTTTACTCAGTGTTTTTCTTATGATCCTCAGGTCCATGTGAGCAGTAGGACTTCACACACCTGGGAGCTGCCTTTGCTGTCGGCAGATTGTGAGGTAAGTGCCATTTTTTATTTCTGGGGATGAAAGAAAAGAACTCAGAAGAAGTTGGCCACTCACATGGTAAATGGGAAGGCCTTAGAGAAAGATATGGGCTCTTTATCAGGTATGAATTCTCCTTTATGGGAGGCATTATTAGACAGCACATGTACAGTACCTAACATTGCCACTGTTGAGCTTACTTGGTAAGAGACAGTAACAGCTCTTTAGGGAGACCTTATCTCCCGGCGGTTACATTAAGAAACATGCCGCCCGGGAGATGACTGTGCGACTATTTCCCTATGCAGGGGTAATTGAGCGTTCTTTAACTGTCTGTATCAGTTAGTCTCTGGGGCACTCTATCGCATCTCCCGGCGGTTACAGAAGATATGCCGGCCGGGAGATGAATGTATGGTCAAATCTGTAAACGCCCATGAAGGGCCTTAAGGAGACGCCATTTACATTGCGCGCCCTTTTTTTTTTAATCTCCCGGCGGTTAATTAAATCTACATGCCGCCTGGGAGATAACTTATGTCGACGCCCACGAAAGGCGGTCCTTGGGGGGACGCCATTCACATGGCGTGCTCAGTATCATCTCCCGGCGATTCAATAGATGTACATGCCGACCGGGTGATATGTTATGTCAACACCCACGAGGGGTGGTCCTTGGGTGTGTAACGCGCCCTGTTTTCCCTTCTCTATATGGATCAATATTGCAGGGTCCAAAGAGATATGTTTCCACACGTTATAGGCGTGATGTGGACCGTAGCCTATTTTTCTTGGTTGCGGTGGGGTTCCGGTTTAGAGAACATACTTCTCTAAGGGAGAGAGTTTTGTTTGGTTTTTCTGTAAGGGCACCTTATCAGTTTCCTGCTGGGGGGGGGTATTGAAAGATTTTTTACGATGTTTTTGCCCTATTTCCTGCAGTTAATAGAAAGGGAAAAATTTTGTCTTTTTAAAATTTAAAGAGACAGTAGCATATTTTCATGTATTAAATTTTAATAAAAATACTCCTTCTAAAGCGTTGACTGTTAGGAGTCTGGTGACACCGGTCAATCCATGCCACAATTTTCTACCTATAGTGTCCGAAATAATTTATGACCCACAGGCAGTGCTCTGCGGTTCCTTGCAAAGACATTGCTTTTAATGTACATAGTGATGTCTAGTTGCAGCAATATTAATATTGTTATTTGATTGTTTTCTGCACAACAGAAATAAGTAGTTCTTTTAAAAATTAAAGAGACAGTAAAAAAGATTTCTGTGTCAATTTTATTAAAAGAATTGCGGATGTTTATTTGTTGATTCATCCCTTGTGACGTAGGATGGTACAAAAACACACTAAAATAAGTTACTTTAAGATTTAAAGAGACAGTAACATTTTGTTCTGAGTACATTATAATAAATGAATTTCAGCTGTTTATTTGTTAATTCATTCTTTGTGATGAGGATGAAACAAACGCACACAATAATAGTTTCCTTTTAGATTTAAAGGAACAGTATCGTTTCCTATGTGAAAAATTTATTAAAATTTGTTCAAATTAATTTTTCCTTTTGAACCTACTCCCTCTACGGAGATTGCTGTTTGGGAGTCTGTTAACAATGGCCACAAATTTATTCTATAGTTTCCGTCGAAATTTTATGGCCCACATGCAGTGCTCTGCGTTTCCTTCACACTCCACTTGGGGTTATGATGCATTCTATATTTTTACATTAGGTAATAGCATTGCTAGAGGAATTGCTATTCTAAAACGTTCCTCCATGTTACTGAGAATCTCAGTTTCAGATGGAATTGGTACCTTAGGCGTTCCCTATATTTACAAGACTGTTTCCCATAGCCGTATCAGCTAAGAGGCTGGACGACATTCCTTAGGGGGGAAGGAGTAGTTTCACTACAAGAACTTCTATGCCCTTAGAGGATAGTCCTATGGACAAAATTTAGTAATGGGACACACACCAGGGTTTACAATGGCACACCAACTGGTGTGACGGCATATTGGTTTGATGCGTTGTCTGAGGCTATTAATCAGTAGTTTCCCTGGATAAAATCCAGGACTGGATAAAGCTTTCAATTGGCTTATTCCTTTCTTTTAATTTCTTCCCTTCTAGTTATCAAATTGGGAGCATGGGTGACTCTGTTCCAGCTCTTGGAACCTTATGGTTAGAGCCTTGTTTTATGGATATATTTTTTAAGATTTTGATGAACACATCGCCTGCTGTTGAGTCAAAGACAGCATGGGGAACGTGCCCCGATCTGCGATTGGATCTTGTAGTGGGCTGACTTTCCGTTTTCGCTCACGTTTGGTTTCAAGCTCAAATGTTTTCCTCTCAGAGGCAGTTTCTGCGTTCAAGATTGTCTGAGGATCAGAAAGGGAGAGACGTCCTTACACTGCGTAGGAGACCTCTCAGACCTGGGAGTGGTTGTTTCAGTTCGAATACTGGTACAGGATCTGGGGTTACCGGTCGGGTTGTGGTTCCCGAATAAGGGGAATCTTCAGACAATTTTTTAAGATGGGTACTGTCCTTCACGATGGAACCTATTTTTGTTCCATTTCTTCCTTGATCGTTTAACCTATGCATTCCATAGATATTAAGTTGTTACCTTGTTACCTTTCGGCATTACAATATAATTCGCCTTACCTTATTTTTCATTCGGATAAGGTGGTGCAATGTACTAAACTTGGTTTTCTTCCTAAGGTTGTTTCAGACGAGAACATTAATTAGGAAATTGTTGTTCCTTCCTTGTGTCCTCATCTTTCTCTCACAAGGAACGTCTTCTGCACATTTTGGATGTAGTCCGTGTTTTAAATTTTTTATTTACAAGCGACTAAGGACTTTCGTCAATCTTCTTCTCTGTTTGACATTTTTTCTAGAGAACGTAAGGGTCAGAAAGCTACGGCTACTTCTTTTCTTTTTGTTGAAGAGTAGCATCCGTTTTGCATATGAGATTGCTGGACAGCAGCCTCCTGAAATAGTTCCGGCTCATTCCACCAGGGCTGTTGCTTCCTCATGGACATTCTAAAATCATGCTTCAGTTGAGCAGGTTTCCAAGGTGGCAATTTGGTTTTCTCTTCAAACTTTTTCTAAATTTTACAAATTTGATATCTTTGCTTCGGCTGAGACTGTTTTAGGGAGAAAGGTTCTTCAAGCAGTGGTACCTTCCGTTTAGGTTCCCTGTCTTGTCCCTCCCTTTTCATCCGTGTACTATAGCTTTGGTATTGTATCCCACAAGTAAGGATGAAATCTGTGGACTCATCGTGTCTTTAAAAAGAAAAGAAAATTTATGCTTACCTGATGAATTTGGTTTTTTTTAGACACGATGAGTCCACGGCCCGCCCTGTTCTATGAGACAGGTTATTATTTTTTTGTTTAACTTCAGACACCTCTGCACCTTGGCTTTTCCTTTGTTGCGGTGCTCTTTGCCTCCTCCTGCTCACCAGGAGGCGTAATCCCACAAGTAAGGAGGAAATCCGTGGACTCATCGTGTCTAAAAAGAAACAAATTTAACAGGTAAGCATAAATTTTCTTTTCTAGTTTGCACTCTTACCTTTTAGAATCTTTACTGCCCCACATGTATTTACCAAGGATTGGGTAACCCTCAATGCAGAACTTGGTATTTTTGTATAACTACTTAGATTACCTATTTCCTGTTGCAGATTATGCTCAGTGAATTTTTTTCCACAGGGATCTATTTCTTCAGTTCCGACAGGACCACAGTTGGTTATCAACCTACAGAAGAGTCATTTTATCACTTATTAATTGTGTTTCTTGGGATTTAATTCAGCACTGCCACACAACCTTCACAAATTAATTGAGTTCTGATAGCTTTATTCAAAAATCTTCAGCATCACAAATGCCTTTCTGGTGTCAGTAATTAATCTAGTAAAATGGGCATGATCACGGATCCGGCCTCTTTAGTCACATTTCCTACGATATTGCCAGGATCTTTCATAGTTCATTTTCTTTCACATTCATTTTAAAAGATGCCTATTATGATAGATCCAGACTTCAAATCTTTCCAGAGGACTCCTTCTTTTAGAACCAGATTGGGTAATTCTTTAGACGTATTCCAGCAAGTCCGGATTAGGGGCCGTTTGCCAGATTTATTATGCTTAAGGCATATGGTCCACAAGGGTTCAACAACTCCCCTGAAATCTACTCAGAATCAGAGCAATTTTACAGTCCTTAATCCATGGCTGGAGAATCTTGCATGAAAAGTCTATAAACATACTAACAAACATCATAATAGCCAGAGCTTGCATCTAGTTTCAGGAAGGAACAAAAAGCGGACTCAAAGGAATCTCTCCAATTTTTGCTTGAGCACAATGCCATGTTCAATTTCTATCTGCGTTTTACCTTCCGGGCATTCAGAATGCAGTAACAATTTTTCACAGTCGAACATGTGGTTCAAACAGAATGGCAACTGAACAATTACATTTTTCACATGATCACAGCCAAGTGGGATTACCCAGAGATAGATCTCATGGCATCAAGTTTTTTTAATCAGACTCCTCTGTTCTGTAGCAGATACCCAACGACACTGGTTTACGGAGTGGATGTTCTGTTACAAGTTTTGATGTTGAATCTGATCTAGGTTTTTCCTTTTATACCTTATCTGCTTCACAGAGTTTGGAGGGAAACTATGACTTTCATAGCAATCATTCCTTTTTGGTATCAGTGACCTTGGTTTTCCCTACTACAGAAACTGGCAATGGTTCATCCATGGACTTTATCAATGTCAGAGGACATTCACTAGCATCCAGTTTTTATCCAGACCCCAATGCCTAAACTTGACGCCCTGACTGAGGTCACAAGGTTACAACAGATAAATATCTCTACATCTGTTATTGAAATCCTTCTACTGGCCAGTGAGAAATCAACTTCTAAAATGTATTTTATGGGAAACATTTTCAAATTGTATGTTGCAGCATTCTGCTTCTACGGAACACTTTGGATTATTCCATCTCTTGGAATTTCTTCACAGTTATTATCTGCATGATCTAAGTCCTAGGACCTTGAAGGTTTAAGTATCTGCTATTTCTAACATTTTTTGGAGTGAAACCTTTGAATGTTCACTTTTTCAAGCTTTGGCTCATATCCTACCTAATATGAGTACTGTTCTACTAACATGGATTTTACCACTTCAAATCACTTTGTGAAGTTTCATTTTGCTTTTTAACCAAGAAAACAGTATTTTTGGTCGTTGTTACTTCAGCTATATGTACGTCTGAATTACAATCATTTGCTTTTAGAACCATACATTTCTTTCTTTCATGTAATTGGCAAGAGTCAATGAGCTAGTGACGTATGGGATATACATTCCTACCAGGAAGGGCAAAGTTTCCAAAACCTCAAAATGCCTATAAATACACCCCTCACCACACCCACAATTCAGTTTTACAAACTTTGCCTCCCATGGAGGTGGTGAAGTAAGTTTGTGCTAGATTTCGAGGTTGATATGCGCTTCGCAGCAGGCTGAAGCACGGTTTTCCTCTCAGAGTGCAGTGAATGTCAGAAGGATGTGAAGAGAGTATTGCCTATTTGAATACCATGGTCTTCCTCTAGGGGATCTATTTCATAGGTTCTCTGTTATCGGTCGTAGAGATTTCTTCTCCTACCTCCCTTTTCAGATCGACGATATACTCTTATATACCATTACCTCTACTGATTCTCGTTTCAGTACTGGTTTGGCTATCTGCTATATGTAGATGAGTGTCTTAGGGTAAGTAAGTCTTATTTCTATTCATGACACTCAAAGCTATTGTTGGGCACTTTATATGTAAAGTTCTAAATATATGTGTTAAGCTTATATTTGCCATGATTCAGGATAATCAGTATTCCTTCTTTCAGACTGTCAGTTTCATTTTTTTGGGAAAATGTATATTTTTTCTTACCTTAAAAAATTCAATTTTCAATTGACTTTTATTCTAAATTGCGGGCTGTTAGGCTCGCGGGTGCAGAAAATGCTTCTATTTATTGCGTCATTCTTGGCGCGAGACTTTTTTGGCACAAAAATGTTGTCATTTCCGGCGTCATAGTTGGCGCCGGAAATTTTCACGTGATTGCGTAATTTTTTACGTATGCGTGTTGCGGACGTTTTTTTGGCGCCAAAAAATATGGGCGTCATTCTTGGCGCCAAAATATGTGGGCGTTATACTTGGCGCCAAAAATGTGGGCGTCATACTTGGCGCCAGTTTTTTCACATTATTTCAGTCTCACTTTTTAGTTGCTTCTGTTTTCTAGAGGCTTGTTTTGTTTTGCATTTTTTCCCATTCATGAAACTGCCATTTAAGGAATTTGAAAATTTTGCTTTATATGTTGTTTTTTCTATTACATATTGCAAGATGTCACTACCTGACCCTGGATCAGAATCTACTTCTGGAAAGACGCTGCCTGATGTCGGTTCTACCAAAGCTAAGTGCATTTGTTGTAAACTTTTGGTAACTGTTCCTCCGGCTGTAGTTTGTGTTAGTTGTCATGATAAACTATCAAACGCAGATAATATTTCCATTAGTAATAATCCATTACCTGTTGTTGTTCCTTCAACATCTAATGTTCAGGATGTTCCTGTTAATGTAAAAGAATTTGTTTCTAATTCTATTCGGAAGGCTCTGTCTGTTATTCCTCCTTCTAGTAAACGTAAGAGGTCTTTTAAAAATTCTCATATTTCAGATGAATTTTTAAATGACCGCCATCATTCTGACTTATCTATTTCTGATGAGGATCTATCTGGTTCAGAAGATTCTGCCTCCGATATTGACACTGATAAATCTTCATATTTGTTTAAGATGGAGTTTATTTGTTCTTTACTTAAAGAAGTGTTGATTGCTTTAGATATGGAGGAGTCTAGTCCTCTTGATATTAAAACTAATAAGCGTTTAAATTCAGTTTTTAAACCTCATGTAGTTATTCCAGAAGTTTTTCCAGTTCCTGATGCTATTTCAGAAGTAATTTCTAGGGAATGGAATTATCTGGGTACTTCATTTACTCCTTCTCCAAGGTTTAAGAAATTGTACCCTTTGCCATCTGATAGATTAGAGTTTTGGGAAAAAATCCCCAAAGTTGATGGGGCTATCTCTACTCTTGCTAAACGTACTACTATTCCTACGGCAGATAGTACTTCTTTTAAAGATCCTTTAGATAGGAATCTTGAATCCTTCTAAGGAAGGCTTATTTATGTTCAGGTAATCTTCTTAGACCTGCTATTTATTTGGCTGATGTTGCTGCAGCTTCCACTTTCTGGTTGGAGGCTTTAGAGCAACAAGTGTCAGACCATAATGCTTATAGCATTGTTAAACTTCTTCAACATGCTAATAACTTTGTTTGTGATGCCATTTTCGATATCATTAGAATTGATGTCAGGTATATGTCTTTAGCTATTTTAGCCAGAAGAGCTTTATGGCTTAAGTCTTGGAATGCAGATATGACTTCTAAGTCAACGTTGCTTTCTCTTTCTTTCCAAGGTAATAAATTATTTGGTTCTCAGTTAGATTCAATAATTTCAACTGTTACTGGGGGGAAGGGAGCCTTTTTGCCTCAGGACAAAAAATCTAAAGGGCTGCTAATCGTTTTCGTTACTTTCGTCAGAATAAGGAACAAAAGCCTGACCCTTCCCCTAAAGGAACAGTTTCCATTTGGAAACATTCTCCAGTCTGGAATAAATCCAAGCCTTTTAGAAAGTCAAAACCAGCTCCCAAATCCGCATGAATGTGCGGCCCCCGATTACAGCACAGCTGGTAGGGGGCAGGTTACGATTTTTCAAAGATGTTTGGATCAATTCAATTCAAAATCATTGGATTCAGAACATTGTTTCACAAGGGTACAGAATAGGTTTCAAGGTAAGACTGCCTGTGAGAAGATTTTTTCTCTCACGCATTCCAGTAAACCCAGTAAAGGCTCAAGCGTTTCTGAAATGTGTTTCAGACCTGGAGTCAGCTGGGGTAATTGTGCCAGTTCCAGTTCTGGAACGGGGCTTGGGGTTTTATTCAAATCTGTTCATTGTACCAAAGAAAGAAAATTCTTTCAGACCAGTTCTGGGTCTAAAAATATTGAATAGTTATGTAAGGATACCAACATTCAAAATGGTGACTATAAGGACTATTCTGCCTTTTGTTCAGCAAGGGCATTATATGTCCACAATAGACTTACAGGATGCATATCTTCATATTCCAATTCATCCGGACCACTATCAGTTCCTGAGATTCTCTTTTCTAGACAAGCATTACCAGTTTGTTGCTCTTCCTTTTGGCCTAGCAACAGCTCCAAGGATCTTTTCAAAGGTTCTCGGTGCCCTTCTCTCTGTAATCAGGGAGCAGGGTATTGCGGTATTTCCTTATTTGGACGATATCTTGGTACTTGCTCAGTCTTTACAGTCTGCAGAATCTCACATGAATCAACTTGTGTTGTTTCTTCAAAGACATGGTTGGAGGATCAATTTACCAAAGAGTTCCTTGATTCCTCAGACAAAGGTAACCTTTTTGGGTTTCCAAATAGATTCAGTGTCCATGACTTTGTCTCTAACAGAAAAGAGACGTCTGAAATTGGTTTCAGATTGTCGAAACCTTCAGTCTCAATCATTCCCTTCGGTAGCTTTCTGCATGGAAATTCTAGGTCTCATGACTGCTGCATCGGATGCGATCCCTTTTGCTCGTTTTCACATGAGACCTCTCTAGCTTTGTATGCTGAACCAATGGTGCAGGGATTATACAAAGATATATAAATCCCAATGTTCGATCTTCTCTGACTTGGTGGTTGGATCACCATCGTTTAGTTCAAGGGGCCTCTTTTGTTCGTCCAACCTGGACTGCGATCTCAACAGATGCGAGTCTTTCAGGTTGGGGAGCTGTATGGGGATCTCTGACAGCGCAGGGGGTTTGGGAATCTCAGGAGGCGAGATTACCAATCAACATTTTGGAACTCCGTGCGATTTTCAGAGCTCTTGAGTTCTGGCCTCTTCTGAAGAGAGAATAGTTTATTTGTTTTCAGACAGACAGTGTCACAACTGTGGCATATGTCAATCATCAAGGGGGGACTCACAGTCCTCAGGCTATGAAAGAAGTATCTCGGATACTTGTATGGGCGGAATCCAGCTCCTGTCTAATTTCTGCGGTTCACATCCCAGGTATAGACAATTGGGAAGCGGATTATCTCAGTCGCCAGACGTTACATCCGGGCGAATGGTCTCTTCACCCAGAGGTATTAGTTCCGATTGTTCAAATCTGGGGACTTCCAGAAATAGATCTGATGGCCTCTCATCTAAACAAGAAACTTCCCAGGTATCTGTCCAGATCCAGGGATCCTCAGGCGGAAGCGGTGGATTCGTTGTCACTTCCTTGGAATTATCATCCTGCTTATATCTTTCCGCCTCTAGTTCTTCTTCCAAAAGTGATTTCCAAGATCCTAATGGAACGTTCGTTTGTACTGCTGGTGGCTCCAGCATGGCCACACAGGTTTTGGTATGCGGATCTCGTTCGGATGGCCAGTTGCCAACCTTGGACACTTCCGTTAAGGCCAGACCTTCTATCTCAAGGCCCATTTTTCCATCAGATCTACAAATCATTAAATTTGAAGGTATGGAGATTGAACGCTTAATACTTAGTCATAGAGGTTTCTCTGACTCAGTGATTAATACTATGTTACAGGCTCGTAAATCTGTGTCTAGAAAGATCTATTACCGAGTCTGGAAGACTTACATTTCTTGGTGTTCTTCACATAAATTCTCTTGGCATTCTTTTAGAATTCCTAGAATTTTACAGTTTCTTCAGGATGGTTTGGAAAAAGGTTTGTCCGCAAGTTCCTTGAAAGGACAAATCTCTGCTCTTTCTGTACTTTTTCACAGAAAGATTACTAATCATCCTGATATTCATTGTTTTGTACAGGCTTTGGTTCGTATTAAGCCTGTCATTAAGTCAATTTCTCCTCCTTGGAGTCTTAATTTGGTTCTGAGGGCTTTACAGACTCCTCCGTTTGAACCTATGCATTCTCTGGATATTAAATTACTTTCTTGGAAAGTTGTATTCCTTTTGGCCATCTCTTTTGCTAGAAGAGTTTCTGAGTTATCTGCTCTTTCTTGTGAATCTCCTTTTCTGATTTTTCATCAGGATAAGGCAGTATTGCGGACTTCATTTAATTTGTGAATTCTAACAACATAAGTAGAGAAATTGTTGTCCCTTCTTTGTGTCCTAATCCTAAGAATACTCTGGATAGATCTTTACATTCTTTGGATGTAGTTAGAGCTTTGAAATATTATGTTGAAGCTACTAAAGATTTCAGGAAGACTTCTAGTCTATTTGTTGTCTTTTCTGGTTCTAGGAAAGGTCAGAAGGCTTCTGCCATTTCTTTGGCTTCTTGGTTAAAGTCTTTGATTCATCATGCTTATGTGGAGTCGGGTAAATCCCTGCCTCAAAGGATTACGGCTCATTCTACTAGGTCAGTTTCTACTTCCTGGGCTTTTAAGAATGAAGCTTCTGTTGATCAGATTTGCAAAGCAGCAACTTGGTCTTCTTTGAATACTTTTACTAAATTCTACCATTTTGATGTTTTTTCTTCTTCTGAAGCAGTTTTTGGTAGAAAAGTACTTCAGGCAGCTGTTTCAGTTTGATTCTTCTGCTTATAATTTCAGTTTTTTTCATTATAAGATTAAAACTTTTTGATTTGGGTTGTGGATTATTTTTTCAGCGGAATTGGCTGTATTTCTTTTTTTTTTTTTTTTAGTTTTTATTGAGGTTTAGCTCATAACATGACAATGAAGCAGTATTTTAAAAGACATGTATCACAATATAAATACAAACATTGTCTAAGTATACATGCAAGGAATACAAACCCCCCCCCCCCCACAAAATTAACCTCATGGTTTCTATAGAAGTGTATCCCCATACAATATGTTAAACTAAGATATAAAGTGTTCACCCCCGATGGTATCTAGGGCCTCTCTTGGACCCCATAAAATAGCATTATAACCTGATGGGGGACTTTTTTTGGGGGGGGGGAGAGAAAAGAAAATAATAAAATGGGCCACTCTTGGGCCCGAAATATGATCTAGAATTACAAACAACCAACATTAAATATAATAGGTTACAAAAATCAAGTATTAGTCGCTATTGAGCAACTTATCTGTACAACATCTTGGAGTATATTCTCGTTAACTATCAACAGGTTACAGAAGACACCAGGCTATGACATGTATGTGTCCCTGAGTGGATCCAGGGGAATATTCTTCAAAGGGGAGACAGTGGATCAATCATATAAGGAAAGTTCACAGGGATACCCATAGTCTTTTTAGTACTTTTCCTATTCTATCCTATGGGCTTGGCCACTGTCTACAGAGTAAGGACTAATACTCATACCCATATGAGGCTAAAAGGACTCTAGAAACTTGGGATCAGGATGCCTCTATTTATGATGTGAGACAGTTAAAATAGATATTGTTTAAGGAAACTGTTGCATTGTTTCAAAGCCTGTGTAATATATCTTGTAAAAATTGCTAGAGATGTGTATCATGAGGGGTGTCACCATATAATAAACTAAATAGGACAGTCTATAATAGCTGAGGTTGCTACCTTCCTGGTGCGCTGATACAGGTTACATGTACTGCAGTCCCTGCTTGTATATTTAATAGCTCCTGTACAGTGACTATGTAGGCGTCCTAAAAAATTTCTAGTACCAGAGTGGAAAGAGCCTAAGAAGTTAACAGCTATAGCTAAGTAATAAAGCCAATCCTAGCTATAAATATAGTCGTATACAGCCATTAAAAAGGTAAATGTGATGAAGAAGCTTATGAGCTCTTAACAGTGCCAATGAGGCTTATGTTAAAAGCATAATAGCATGTAGTTAATATTCTAACCTTAATCTTATTCTAAATGACCGGGGCCTCACCATCACCCTCCTGTGAAACCTATGCGCAATAGGTTTTCAAGAAGAGATAAAATAAGCTCTAGGGTACAAAACATTCACATTCATATATATTAAACAGGACATAGGAAGTAGGCTTACATTTAGCATCCAAAAAGGATTAAAATATTATGAGCCGTAGTCCACTTATGAGACCTAGTCCCAGGCAGATCCAGCATGCAAAAACAGAGTGAGAGTTGTGACAAAGCAATTTGATCATTTAATCACCTCAGTTCATGAAGTATTTTTCCCCCCCTGCGCCAAACCTGTAGTACAGAACATCCCGTGTACTCTTAAGTGGGTGCCACCGGCGAGGTGGTCACTACAGTATTAGATAGGGCTACCAAAGGCAGCATGTATTTAGGTCACCGAGAACAAAAGGCTAATGTGAAGCTAGCCTTACTTTTACTTAAAGCTCAATCTTTCAGCTCCAAGCACAGGCAGTCCATAGCCCCGTAGAAGAATGTTTTTTCTCTTTTCCTCCATGTGCACCCAGTGGTAGAATATGCAAGTTACTGTGTTGGGTCGTGTCTGAAAGCCCCCAGGGTCAAAAGTCCGGCAGAAGAGAAGAGAGTATATGCGGATCAACGGCTGGCTGAGAACTCCGGTCGCTGACAAGCTGCTTGAGACTGCCATGGGAACCAGCCATGTCATAGCCCGTAAGTATTCTGAGGAGCCCACTTCTGCTCTGGGTGCTATGCAGCGCTGCACACCCAGGGAGCTCACACCATTGAGAGCGATTATGTGGCTGACAACCGCCGAGCAGTCTGGGTAGATACTTCTGACGTTCCTTCACAGGGTTGTGACAGACGCTCCGGGTCAAAAGCTGCAGCTGACGACCCGATTCTCTGCAGCACACTTACAGCAGAGGCATAATAGGTGAGTTCAGCGCTCGCCCTCTCGTTCTGTGTTGATAGCCTCTGTGTATTCAAGGAGGTTACGAGGCTCCTGCTTGCTGACTTAGAAGGGATCTCTTTGCTGTCCAGGCCTTCATTCCGGTCTCCATTTTTTGTTCCGGTCTCATGTGCGATCCGGAGCTGCGCAGTAATTATCTCATCTGAATAGATCATGGCTATCCCAACTTGTTTGCTCGCCGGTTTTAAGAGCGGTATCTGGCACCTTAGAAGAGCATGTTGGAGGCTTCGGCTTACAGGCACTACTCCATTCACGCGCCAGATGAACGGTAATTGTTTTACGTTGTGCATCCAGTAGTCTGGTAAAAGTAGCTGTTAGCGATGTATCTCTACTATCCATTTTGTATACACTTTCTCCCATAGAGTTAGGGCACTGGCCATGCAACAATGGCACGGCAGGTATGAGGACAGATGAGGCCTCAGTAATAAGGGAAGGCCTCAAAGTACAAAGTCCGGTACTGATGGCACGCCGGCCACACTGCAGTCCAAAATCCCTGTTTTTTGGTCAGAGTGCCCTCAGCTAAGCTTCTCCACCTGTTTAAACGGTCTGTCACCAAGAATTAAGTGAGATTTTGAGTAAAAACGGTGAATAACACAAGAGCTGAAGCTCAGTGCGACCATCAAGATGGCCGCTGCCCGGAAGTCCCCCTGGCTGTCTTTATTTTATCTCTCCCTCTCTAGTGACTCTTGCGTGGAAGCTCCACATCTTGGGTATCTGCTATCCCATACGTCACTAGCTCATGGACTCTTGCCAATTACATGAAAGAAAACATAATTTATGTAAGAACTTACCTGATAAATTCATTTCTTTCATATTGGCAAGAGTCCATGAGGCCCACCCTTTTTGTGGTGGTTATGATTTTTTTGTATAAAGCACAATTATTCCAATTCCTTGTTTGATGCTTTCGCTCCTTTCTTATCACCCCACTTCTTGGCTATTTGTTAAACTGAATTGTGGGTGTGGTGAGGGGTGTATTTATAGGCATTTTGAGGTTTGGGAAACTTTGCCCCTCCTGGTAGGAATGTATATCCCATACGTCACTAGCTCATGGACTCTTGCCAATATGAAAGAAATGAATTTATCAGGTAAGTTCTTACATAAATTATGTTTTTTATCAAGATAAAAATGCTCTATGAACTTTTCCTGAATTTTTTGCCTTAAAGTGGATACTGCTTTACACAAACCTCAAGATGTTTTATTATTCTTATGTCCTGATACGCAAAACAAACCAATGTGTTTCCACATTTATGTTAAGAGAACTAAGACCATGCTCAAAATGGATCATCTGTCATGCCTTAAGGTCCACGTTGGCATCAAGCTCCAGCAAAAACCACTATCTCAATTTGGATAGTTAGTTTTTTTCCCATGGCTTATAAGCAAAAGAATGAACCAGTTCCAGATGGACTTAAGGTACATTCCACAAGGGTATAGTGGTAACATCATGAGCTATGTAAGCTGATGCTACCCCATCTAATATCTGTTAGGTGACTGTCTGGAGAATATCTCTTACTTTTGTGTTACATTATAAATTAGACATTAGACGGTCCTCTTATGCTAATTTGGACAAAACCTTTTTTTTTCTTTTTTTTTTATCTTAAACACAAAATCTATTTATTGTCTACTTTTTACAGTTTTTTCCCTCTACCATTTTATTGGCACAGCTTTTCAATCATCTCACCTGTTAAGTATTATGCAGGGAAGAGCCAAGATAATTAGAATTTAACACCCAAATATAAGAAATTTCTATATCTTGGCTCATATCCATGGGTAATACCAGGTTCCCTCCCTGCTCTGTTGGTCCACATCTTTTGGTTGGACATCTCAAGGAGTAGTAAGGGTAGGAGAAGTTACCTATAAACAAGTCATTGTGGGAGTGGTCAATTCTGTCCACACCCTTGGAGAGGGGATTTCTCACCTGGTAAGTATTACCCATGCATATGAGCCAAGATATAGAAATTTCTTATATTTGGGTTTCATGTGTCTCCCTCCCCTTTAATGTGTACTCTATGTAATCCATTTTACCTGCTGAAGTATATTTAATTGTTTGCAAACAGCGAATTTACATTTATTTTGTTATTTATTTGGCTGATTTTGCTTAAACATTATCTGTAGAAAGCTATGTAAACATGAGACTAAAGGACTGATTAATCTCCCAATGGGGGTAGGACAGAGACATAGATTTCTTCTACTAGATACGACGAGTTCCCGGATTCATCCTTACTTGTGGGATATTATCCTCCTGCTAACAGGAAGTGGCAAAGAGCACAACAGCAGAGCTGTCTATATAGCTCCTCCCTTGACTCCACCCCCCAGTCATTCTCTTTGCCTATACTAAGTAATAGGAAGAGTTAAAGTGAAAGAGGTGATAAAATGATAGTTTTTATTTTCTTCAAGCAAGACTTTTTTATTTTAAATGGTACCGGTGTGTACTATTTTTTCTCCGGGAGCAGATGGATGAAGATTTCTGCCTGGAGACTGATGATCTTAGCAGTTTGTCACTAAGATCCAGAGGAGTACTTGAGAAGCTTCAGTGTGAGGAACGTTTTTCATGCTACAAGCATTGAGGTATGTTCAGTCATTTTTTTCTGGAGAGACTGTGGTATTTCAGAACTGGCTGACATGTTTCCCTTAGGGGAAGGGGTAAGCAGTAATCCTACATGTAAAGAGGGGTATTTCTGGAACCTTTTTATTATGAACTGACACTGTTATATAATGTTTTGTGGGCAAAACGTTTTCATGTTTTTGGAGGATATTCAACGTTTTTATGTACAAACGTTTTTTTGTGATGATGGCACTATAAGGGTTCACATGGCTTTCATTTCATTTTGGGTTATATGAAAACCCACATGGCTAGTTTGTTAGACCGCTTTGCTGCAGTTCCCATTAGGCATGAGAGACATCGATATTGATGGACGGGGCCTATTTTCACGCCTCAGTTGCGCAGTTGAATTGATTCTGAAGACAGCAAGCTCCAGCTCCGGTGGGCCTAGGCTGCAGATTTAGAAAAAAACGAAGAATAGTGTGTCTTACAGACCCCTGAGGGCAGGTAGGCGCAAGGGGTTGATATATTACTTTAATAAACGTTTTGAAGTAACTTTTTTTCAATAAAGGGTTAATCTTCTTTACTTGTGGTGCAATCTTAACTGGCAAGATTATACACATATATGCAAAAATTGTGATATTTATTACATTTTAAGACTGTTTTGGAAAACTTGTATGATTTTTTACTCTTAAAGGCGCAGTACAGTTTTTTCAGATTCTTGTTTTTTTCACTAAATAAAGTGTTTTCAAGACTTTTTGTGGTTATTACTAGCCTGTTCAACATGTCTGACCTTGAGGAAAGTCAATGTTCTATGTGTTTAGAAACCATTGTGGAACCCCCACTTAAGATGTGTCCCTCATGTACTGAAAGGGCTCTACATTGCAGCGGGGCATAGCAGTGGCGCCCTATCTGGACGATATTTAGATTCGGGCATCAACTTACCAGCTAACCAAATCTCACACGGACATTGTGTTGGCTTTTCTAAGAACTCATGGGTGGAAGGTGAATATACAAAAGAGTTCACTAGTTCCACTGACAAGAGTTCCATTCCTAGGAACTCTGATAGACTTGGTAGACATGAAAATATTTCTGACGGAGGTCAGAAAGTCAAAGATCTTAACTACTTTCCGGACACTTCAGTCCATTCCTCGGCCATCAGTGGCACAGTGTATGGAGGTCATCGGATTAATGGTAGTGGCAATGGACATCGTTCCGTTTGCTCGCTTACATCTCATACCACTGCAGCTGTGCATGCTCAAACAGTGGAATGGGGATTATGCGGATTTATCTCCTCAGATAAATCTGGATCTAGAAACCAGAGACTCTCTACTTTGGTGGTTGTCACAGGATCATCTGTCCCAGGGAATGTGCTTCCGCAGACCAGCATGGGTCATAGTGATGACGGATGCCAGCCTCTTGGGCTGGGGTCCGGTCTGGAATTCCCTGAAGGCTCAGGATGTTTGGACTCTGGAACTGAGGGCAATATTCAACGCGCTTCAAACGTGGCCTCAGTTGGCCTCGGCCAAATTCATAAGATTTCAGTCGGACAATATCACGACTGTAGCATATATCAATCATCAAGGGGGAACAAAGAGTTCTCTAGCAATGATGGAAGTTTCCAAGATAATTCGATGGGCAGATCTTGCGCCATCTATCAGCAATCTATATCCCAGGAGTAGAGAACTGGGAAGCAGATTTTCTAAGTCGCCAGACTTTTCATCCGGGGGAGTGGGAGCTCCATCCGGAGGTGTTTGCGGCATTGATTCATCAATGGGGCACACCGGAATTGGATCTGATGGCATCTCGTCAGAATGCCAAACTTCCTTGTTACGGGTCCAGATCAAGGGATCCCCAAGCAGTACTGATAGATGCTCTAGCAGTACCTTGGTCGTTCAACCTGGCTTATGTGTTTCCTCCTTTTCCTCTCCTGCCTCGTCTGATTGCCAGAATCAAACAGGAGAGGGCTTCGGTAATCTTGATAGCACCTGCGTGGCCACGCAGGACTTGGTATGCAGATCTAGTGAAAATGTCATCTCTGCCACCATGGAAACTGCCACTGAGACATGACTTTCTCATTCAAGGTCCATTCCAACATCCAAATCTAAATTCTCTGCAGCTGACTGCCTGGAGATTGAACGCTTGATTTTATCTAAGCGGGGATTCTCTGAGTCGGTCATTGATACCTTGATTCAGGTTTGGAAGCCTGTCACTAGGAAAATTTACCATAAGATATGGCGTAAATATCTTTATTGGTGCGAATCCAAGGGCTACTCATGGAGTAGGGTTAGGATTCCTAGGATTTTGGCCTTTCTCCAAGAAGGATTGGAGAAGGGGTTATCGGCTAGTTCCTTAAAGGGACAAATTTCTGCTTTGTCAATTTTACTACACAAGCGTCTGGTGGATGTCCCAGACGTTCAGTTTTTTTGTCAGGCTTTAGTCAGAATCAAGCCTGTGTTTAAACCTGTTGTTCCGCCATGGAGTTTGAATTTAGTTCTAAATGTTCTTCAAGGGGTTCCGTTTGAACCCATGCATTCCATAGATATTAAGCTTTTATCTTGGAAACTCGAAGAGTTTCTGAGCTTTCTGCATTACAATGCGACTCGCCTTATCTTATATTCCATTCTGATAAGGTTGTTTTGCGTACTAAACCTGGATTCCTTCCTAAGGTTGTTTCAAATAAGAATATTAATCAGGAAATTGTTGTTCCTTCTCTATGTCCTAATCCTTCTTCTAAGAAGGAGTGTCTGTTACATAACTCGGACGTGGTTCGTGCCTTGAAGTTTTACTTACAAGCGACCAAGGATTTCCGTCAAACATCTCTCTTTGTTGTTTATTCTGGAAAGCGTAGGGGTCAAAAAGCTACGGTTACCTCTCTTTCTTTTTGGCTGAAAAGCATCATCCGTTTGGCATACGAGACTGCTGGACAGCAGCCTCCTGAAAAAAATTACAGTTCATTCTACTAGAGCGGTGGCTTCCACATGGGCTTTTAAAAACGATGCTTCTGTTGAACAGATTTGTAAGGCTGCAACTTGGTCTTCCCTTCATACCTTTTCCAAATTTTACAAATTTGATACTTTTGCTTCTTCTGAGGCTATTTTTGGGAGAAAAGTTCTTCAAGCAGTGGTGCCTTCCGTTTAGGTATCTGTCTTGTCCCTCCCATTCATCCGTGTCCTGTTGCTTTGGTATTGTATCCCACAAGTAAGGATGAATCCGTGGACTCGTCGTATCTAGTAGAAGAAAAAGAAATTTATGCTTACCTGATAAATTGATTTCTTCTACGATACGACAAGTCCACTGCCCTCCCTGTCAAATTAGACAGATTATATTTTTGTTTTCAAACTTCAGTCACCTCTGCACCTTTTTTAGTTTCTCCTTTTTGTTCCTATACCTTCGGTCGAATGACTGGGGGGTGGAGTCAAGGGAGGAGCTATATAGACTTCATTGTCACACGGGCCGCCTTTCCATTTAACAATTATGTACTTAATCATGTACCTAATATTTTGTGCTGGTGTCTATATATCCCTCAATGGGTTACAGTATAGATGCTCTAATGCATGTGATGTATCATTGTATTTCCCGTTATTGAACAAACTGTATGAGGCCTTGCAGTCCAGTGGCTTTGTTGTGGGGCCGTTATGAATGTAAACATGCAGCCATAATGTGCACATTAACAATACACATCAACAACGTAGATGTTGCCTGTTAAGGGGATATGTACATATGTATATATGCTTGTGTTTGGTGGTTTACGGTTATGGATACTCTGTATAATACAATTTTTTTTGAGACTTTATATAAATGTTTTTAACGTTGCACTGTTGCTAGGGACTGGTTGCCCTGGCAAATGTTTTGGCAGTTTGCGCACAGGAGGAGGGTCTATGTAAGGGTATAAATGTTTTGCACATTCTCTGTAACACTGGTCTGATGAAGGGGAGCATTCCCTGAAACGTCACTGAATAAACTACTTTATTTGCTACTATTAAGTCCAGAGAGTGCTGTCTTTTGCTTGCTGTATTTAACCCTTATTCAAGCACCCTGGTATTGGAAGACTGTTTGTGAGAGTGCACCTTACTCGCTTTATATACTGGCTATATAAATAAATATATATATATATATATATATATATACATACATACATACATTTTTAGAGATATATATTTGTATGCATCTCTGTGTTAAAGCCCTTTACCTGCCTTTTTTTTCCTCACACCTGAGATCTCATATCTTTGAGCCTTTATAACTTTTTTGTGCAATATTTTTTGTAAATAATTTTTATTTGTTGGATGAGGGTAACTGTACTTTGTAATGTATTTTTGATGTGTTTTGTGCAACTTTTTTGTTTCGCGAAACAGTTAACCAGAGCGCTGAGGACGTTGTAATCATTCAAACGTAAATAGAGATTTGCGCTCAAGCGGCCATGTTTACTTTTAAATCATAATACCAGCAGTAAACCCGAAGGGGGCAAACACAGATGATAAACCTCTTATTTCTCTGCTAGTAATCTGGCCCTTTATATGTTTTGCATAAAAACATTTTAAATTAATTTTAAACTGATATTGAGGTATTACTGCTCATTGGCTGAAATTAACAGCTTTCACAGCTTTGTTTGTGGAGAGCGACAGGACTCTATAAACCTAATGAGACTTTTTTTCTTTATAAGATCCACGAGATATCACTTGTGGGATTACACACCAGTTCACTAGGAGGAGGCAATAACACCCATACATACCAAAACTTTTATTCCTTTCCTCTCTCCCTCAGTCAATTGTTTTTCCTCCAAGATGGAGTGAGGTGAATTCTGAAGTGCTGATATACACATCATGAATAGGGGCTCTCTAACCAAGTTGAGACCCAATTTCCCCCTCAGAATGCCTCCTGAACAGAAGGGATGACAGGAGTTCGGCCAGGCAGTGAGAAATTTTCTCAGGTGAAATGCAGATTTATCTGCCAATCAGATGGTTTACAGTGTGCTGCTCTTTGTGAGGTTATTGGCACTGTGCTTGAACTGCCTCATATTGGCCCGTCTACTGGCAGCAGTCATATGCAGCTGACGTAAGCACACTACACCTTCACCTTAGCATGAACATGTACCCATGATTCACGTAGTACACAATACAGTATGAATACTTTTTGGCACTTTTTATTTCTACACAATTTTTAACCTCCTGTCACTTTAAAGAACCAGCTTTAACATTTTCAGGTAACACACCTCACTTCAACTGTGCTAATTTTCGCGGTTTTGGTACTGGGTAATGGTGGATACCTCTCTCAGGTATTGTTCAGCACGTTATGGTTCCCTTTTTGTGTGTTTTTAGCACACCTTTAGACATCCTCTGCTAGTTTTACTTCCACAGTGTGGTACTTATCTTGCAGGTGTCAGAAGCCTTTCCTATGTCATTACAGGTGGTGAGTCTGCTCTTAACCTTTTCAGAGCTACCAAAATGGCTGTACTAAGAATTAATAACACAGTTTGTGTGGGTATTATTCTTTATTCACTGATTTATTCCCCTCAGGGACTTTACTCTCTTCCACTACTTTATAAGCATAACTATTTTTGGTGGAGATAATTAGGTACTACCCTTATTTATTAATTCTTACCTACGTATCTACTAAATGTAACAAAGAGCTGCATCTCAGATCTCTGGACCAGCGGCTGATGAATTAGAGAGCAGATCTAATGATCATTATCTACTTTGTAAGGATATACCTGTGTCACACTGCTTAACTATGCACATCCTAGACATTTATTTGCTATGCTGCCTAGTACTCAGAGTGTTCCAGGGGTAGATACCCACTATAGTAGAAGTCCTTCTAGCTCTGCTGATATCCCCAAAACGATCTACTCTACTGCTATCTGAATATATTCATGCTAAAGCTGAGTTAATGGCTGTCATGCATCCTCCCAATAAATGCAAGCACATGCAATTGGCAGAAAGGGATCCTTCACAGCCATTTCCATCACCAGGGCTATCCCTAAAGAGTGACCTGTCCAGAGGCCCGGCACTAAAAAAGGTTGCATTCATTTCTGAACATGGGTTTTCTGAAACTCAATACCTCTTGAAGCTGTGTAGAAGGATGTGTCTTTCAATTTCCAGCTAGAGCATTTCATGCCTTATTATGGGATGTGTTTAAAGCTTTGGAGATAGATGATTCGCCCACGCCTGAGAAGCCATCTACTAAGAAGATTAATAAGCTCTTTAAGCTAGCTCTTAAACAACCCTCTACCTTTCCTGTGCCTGATTTAGTTACTGAACTGGTTACTAAGGAATGGAACAAACCAGGATTCCCCTTTATTCTGTGAGCCAAATTTAAGGCCATATTAAATTTGCCGCCTTTTGGAATTGAAGGTTTGGGAAACAGTCCGTAAGTGGATGATGTAATTTCTGCACTGGCCAAGCGGACAACCATTTCTTTAGAGGACAGTATATTTTTCAAAGACACCTTAGACAGGAGACTTAAAGAATTCCATAGGTGGTCTTTTCAGCTGGCAGATTTCCTGTTCCGTCCAGTTGTCAGTATATCTTGTGCAGCTACTTCTCTAAAATCTGGTTAGGTATCCTTGGAAGATATCCAGGATCTTTTGATGCTTATCAAGACTGCAAACAGCTTTATTTGTGACGCAGCTGTAGAAATTATACTCATCAATGCTAAAAATGCTGCTATGGCTGTGCTAGCTAGACACACCTAATGGCTTATGTCTTGGTTTGAAGATAAAGTTTCTGAGGGCAGACTATTATCTCTTCCCTTTCAGGGTAAGATTCTATTTAGCCCAGGTTTAGATGCAATCATTGCTACATTCACTGGAGGTAAATGAGCTTTCTTACCAAAGGACAAGAGGCCCAAAGGTAAAAGCAGGCCCTCAGGCTGATTTGGTTCCTTTCAACAATCCAAGTTTCAAAGACATTACCCTTTCTCATCTTTCTGATAAGTGTCACCCAAGACTTAATGGAAGCCTAATGTTGCCTGGCCTAAGGCAAGGCAAGCTAAGAAGTTCTCTCCTGCTTCCAAATCATGAGCAATCAAAGCAAGTTTCTAGTAGGGGGCAGATTGGTATGGTTCCAGGATGTTGGAAATGATATCTCAGGGGTACCAAATCATCTTTCGATCCATACCTCCCCATGGGAGATTTCTTCTGTTTTAAATTCCTCAAGATCTTTTATAGACCAAAGGCTTACCTGGCTTGTGTGGAATCAAAGCAGGTGATTGCCCCACATTCTGCAAAATAATCCAACCTATTTATAGTTAAAATGGAGATTATTAATATTTTTCTTCCTTTAATGCAGGAGTGTCAATTTATGTCTACTATAGCCTTAAAATGTGCATATTTACATATCCTTATTCATATGGACCATGTAAAATTTCAGAGGTTTGCGCATTTAAACAGGCATGACTTATATGTGGTGCTCCCATTTGATTTTGCCTTAGCCCACAGGTTATTCACAAAAATTCTGGGGGCCTGATGGTAATACAGGCTGTGAAGCACACAACCACTGTTCTTGAGGTGCTTCATAATAACGGTTGGCATATCAATCTGCCAAAGAGGTCTTTAACTCCCCAACTCTGTGTGTCCCATAGACTTAGACTAGTTGCTATACGTCTGTCTCTGAAAGAACAACCAAAAGACAAGCTTAACTTTAGCACACTCCCCTTCATTCAGTAAGTCAGTTAATGAAAGTGGTAGGCCTTGTGGTGGCTGCTTCATATTCCTTTTGTTTTTGCAGTTATCTACTTCTTTAGTGGAATGGAAATAACTAGGACTCTAGAATCTTTCTAGATTAACCGACATGACAGTCCTTGACATAGTGGCAGGCTTTCCACTACCTTATCCGGGGAGCCTCCTTTCTTCAGCCACAACAGATTCCAGCCTACTGTGTTGGGGAGCGGTTTAGGAGTCTCTGAGAATGCAGTGAGTTTGGTCTCCTCTGGAAGTGAGGTTATGAGTCCACATCCTAGAACTCCAAGCTATCTTCAGGGCGCTAGAGAGCTTGCACAGCCTCAGGCAAAAATTCTTCAACCGATTTCAGACAGTGTCTTACTTAAACCATCAACGGAGTACTCAGAGTTCAATAGTGATGAAGGAAGTGTCCCATATCATTAGATGGGCTGATTGCCCTCAATGTATCTTTTCGGCCATTCACATTCCGGCCGTGAACAATTGGGAGGTAAACATTCTCAATCGCAGCATCTCCACCAAGGAGTGGTCTCTGAACCAGGAGATATTTGACCAGAGAGGGACACGTTGGATTTCTTCTGTTATGTGTGATCAGTCCACGGGTCATCATTACTTCTGGGATATAACTCCTCCCCAACAGGAAATGCAAGAGGATTCACCCAGCAGAGCTGCATATAGCTCCTCCCCTCTACGTCAGTCCCAGTCATTCTCTTGCACCCAACGACTAGATAGGATGTGTGAGAGGACTATGGTGATTATACTTAGTTTTTATGACTTCAATCAAAAGTTTGTTATTTTACAATAGCACCGGAGCGTGTTATTACTTCTCTGGCAGAGTTTGAGGAAGAATCTACCAGAGTTTTTTACTATGATTTTAACCGGAGTAGTTAAGATCATATTGCTGTTCTCGGCCATCTGAGGGAGGTAAAAGCTTCAGATCAGGGGACAGCGGGCAGATGAATCTGCATTGAGGTATGTAGCAGTTTTTATTTTCTGAATGGAATTGATGAGAAAATCCTGCCATACCGTTATAATGACATGTATGTATACATTTCAGTATTCTGGGGATGGTATTTCACCGGAACTACTCTGTTAAAAGTCACTAATCCTTTTAATAAGTATTTATCATGTTAAACGTTTTTGCTGGAATGTAGAATCGTTTACATTTCTGAGGTACTGAGTGAATAAATATTTGGGCATTATTTTCCACTTGGCAGTTGTTTGCTTTTAATTGTGACAGTTTCGTTTCTCTTCACTGCTGTGTGTGAGAGGGAGGGGCCGTTTTTGGCGCTCTTTGCTACGCATCAAAAATTTCCAGTCAGCTACTCTTATATTTCCTGCATGATCCGGTTCATCTCTGACAGATCTCAGGGGTCTTCAAACTTCTTTGGAGGGAGGTAGATTCTCTCAGCAGAGCTGTGAGAATTTTATATTGACTGTGAATAAAAACGTTGCTCTGTAATTTTTTATGTCAAATTTAATTATTGTTATTTTACTAATGGGAACAAACCTTTACTAAAAGTTGTGTTGTTTTAAAGTTTGATGCTATAACTGTTTTTCAGTTCATTATTTCAACTGTCATTTAATCGTTTAGTACCTCTTTGAGGCACAGTACGTTTTTGCTAAAAAAGATTATAACCAAGTTGCAAGTTTATTGCTAGTGTGTTAAACATGTCTGACTCAGAGGAAGATATCTGTGTCATTTGTTCCAATGCCAAGGTGGAGCCCAATAGAAATTTATGTACTAACTGTATTGATGCTACTTTAAATAAAAGTCAATCTGTACAATTTGAACAAATTTCACCAAACAGCGAGGGGAGAGTTATGCCGACTAACTCGCCTCACGCGGCAGTACCTGCATCTCCCGCCCGGGAGGTGCGTGATATTATGGCGCCTAGTACATCTGGGCGACCATTACAGATAACATTACAAGATATGGCTACTGTTATGACTGAAGTTTTGTCTAAATTACCAGAACTAAGAGGCAAGCGTGATCACTCTGGGGTGAGAACAGAGTGCGCTGACAATACTAGGGTCATGTCTGATACTGCGTCACAGCTTGCAGAGCATGAGGACGGAGAGCTTCATTCTGTGGGTGACGGTTCTGATCCAAACAGATTGGATTCAGATATTTCAAATTTTAAATTTAAATTGGAGAACCTCCGTGTATTACTAGGGGAGGTTTTAGCAGCTCTCAATGATTGTAACACCGTTGCAATACCAGAGAAATTGTGTAGGTTGGATAAATACTTTGCGGTACCGGCGAGTACTGACGTTTTTCCTATACCTAAGAGACTAACTGAAATTGTTACTAAGGAGTGGGATAGACCCGGTGTGCCGTTCTCACCCCCTCCAATATTTAGAAAGATGTTTCCAATAGACGCCACCACTCGGGACTTATGGCAAACGGTCCCTAAGGTGGAGGGAGCAGTTTCTACTTTAGCTAAGCGTACCACTATCCCGGTGGAGGATAGCTGTGCTTTTTCAGATCCAATGGATAAAAAATTAGAGGGTTACCTTAAGAAAATGTTTGTTCAACAAGGTTTTATATTGCAACCCCTTGCATGTATCGCGCCGATTACGGCTGCGGCAGCATTTTGGATTGAGTCTCTGGAAGAGAACCTTAGTTCATCTACGCTAGACGACATTACGGACAGGCTTAGAGTCCTTAAACTAGCTAATTCATTCATTTCGGAGGCCGTAGTACATTTAACCAAACTTACGGCTAAGAACTCAGGATTCGCCATCCAGGCACGTAGGGCGCTGTGGCTAAAATCCTGGTCAGCTGATGTTACTTCTAAGTCCAAATTACTTAATATACCTTTCAAGGGGCAGTCTTTATTTGGGCCCGGTTTGAAAGAAATTATCGCTGACATTACAGGAGGTAAGGGCCACGCCCTACCTCAAGACAAAGCCAAAGCTAAGGCTAGACAGTCTAATTTTCGTCCCTTTCGGAATTTCAAAACAGGAGCAGCATCAACCTCCACTGCACCAAAACAGGAGGGAGCTGTTGCTCGTTACAGGCAAGGCTGGAAACCTAACCAGTCCTGGAACAAGGGCAAGCAGGCCAGGAAACCTGCTGCTGCCCCAAAGACAGCATGAACCGAGAGCCCTCGATCCGGGACCGGATCTAGTGGGGGGCAGACTTTCTCTCTTCGCCCAGGCCTGGGCAAGAGATGTTCAGGATCCCTGGGCGCTAGAGATCATATCTCAGGGATACCTTCTAGACTTCAAATTATCTCCCCCAAGAGGGAGATTTCATCTGTCAAGGTTGTCAACAAACCAGATAAAGAAAGAAGCGTTTCTACGCTGTGTACAAGATCTGTTATTAATGGGAGTGATCCATCCGGTTCCGCGGTCGGAACAAGGACAAGGGTTCTACTCAAACCTGTTTGTGGTTCCCAAAAAAGAGGGAACTTTCAGGCCAATCTTAGATTTAAAGATTCTAAACAAATTCCTAAGAGTTCCATCGTTCAAAATGGAAACTATTCGGACAATCTTACCCATGATCCAAAAGGGTCAGTACATGACCACAGTGGATTTAAAAGATGCTTACCTTCACATACCGATTCACAAAGATCATCACCGGTACCTAAGGTTTGCCTTCTTAGACAGGCACTACCAGTTTGTAGCTCTTCCATTCGGATTGGCTACGGCTCCAAGAATCTTCACAAAGGTTCTGGGTGCCCTTCTGGCGGTACTAAGACCGCGAGGGATTTCGGTAGCTCCGTATCTAGACGACATTCTAATACAAGCTTCAAGCTTTCAAACTGCCAAGTCTCATACAGAGTTAGTTCTGGCATTTCTAAGGTCGCATGGATGGAAAGTGAACGAAAAGAAGAGTTCTCTTTTTCCTCTCACAAGAGTTCCATTCTTGGGGACTCTTATAGATTCTGTAGAAATGAAGATTTACCTGACAGAAGACAGGTTAACAAAGCTTCTAAATGCATGCCGTGTCCTTCATTCCATTCAACACCCGTCAGTAGCTCAATGCATGGAGGTGATCGGCTTAATGGTAGCGGCAATGGACATAGTACCTTTTGCACGCCTACACCTCAGACCGCTGCAATTGTGCATGCTAAGTCAGTGGAATGGGGATTACTCAGATTTGTCCCCTACTCTGAATCTGAATCAAGAGACCAGAAATTCTCTTCTATGGTGGCTTTATCGGCCACACCTGTCCAGGGGGATGCCATTCAGCAGGCCAGACTGGACAATTGTAACAACAGACGCCAGCCTACTAGGTTGGGGCGCTGTCTGGAATTCTCTGAAGGCTCAGGGACTATGGAATCAGGAGGAGAGTCTCCTTCCAATAAACATTCTGGAATTGAGAGCAGTTCTCAATGCCCTTCTGGCTTGGCCCCAATTAACAACTCGGGGGTTCATCAGGTTTCAGTCGGACAACATCACGACTGTAGCTTACATCAACCATCAGGGAGGGACAAGAAGCTCCCTAGCAATGATGGAAGTATCAAAGATAATTCGCTGGGCAGAGTCTCACTCTTGCCACCTGTCAGCAATCCACATCCCGGGAGTGGAGAACTGGGAGGCGGATTTTTTGAGTCGCCAGACTTTTTATCCGGGGGAGTGGGAACTTCATCCGGAGGTCTTTGCCCAAATACTTCGACGTTGGGGCAAACCAGAGATAGATCTCATGGCGTCTCGCCAGAACGCCAAACTTCCTCACTACGGGTCCAGATCCAGGGATCCGGGAGCGGTTCTGATAGATGCTTTGACAGCACCTTGGAACTTCGGGATGGCTTATGTGTTTCCACCCTTCCCGCTGCTTCCTCGATTGATTGCCAAAATCAAGCAGGAGAGAGCATCAGTGATTCTAATAGCGCCTGCATGGCCACGCAGGACTTGGTATGCAGATCTAGTGGACATGTCATCCTGTCCGCCTTGGTCTCTACCTCTAAGACAGGACCTTCTGATACAGGGTCCATTCAGACATCAAAATCTAACTTCTCTGAAGCTGACTGCTTGGAAATTGAACGCTTGATTTTATCAAAACGTGGTTTTTCTGAGTCGGTTATTGATACCCTGATACAGGCTAGGAAGCCTGTTACCAGAAAGATTTACCATAAAATATGGCGTAAATACCTATACTGGTGCGAATCCAAACGTTACTCCTGGAGTAAGGTTAGGATCCCTAGGATATTGTCCTTTCTACAAGAAGGTTTAGAAAAGGGTTTATCAGCTAGTTCATTAAAGGGACAGATTTCAGCTCTGTCCATCTTGTTACACAGGCGTCTGTCAGAAAATCCAGACGTCCAGGCCTTTTGTCAGGCTTTAGCTAGGATCAAGCCTGTGTTTAAAGCTGTTGCTCCGCCATGGAGTTTAAACTTAGTTCTTAACGTTTTACAGGGTGTTCCGTTTGAACCCCTTCATTCCATTGATATAAAATTGTTATCTTGGAAAGTTCTGTTTTTAATGGCTATTTCCTCGGCTCGAAGAGTCTCTGAGTTATCAGCTTTACATTGTGATTCTCCTTATCTGATTTTTCACTCAGACAAGGTAGTTCTGCGTACTAAACCTGGGTTCTTACCTAAGGTAGTCACTAACAGGAATATCAATCAAGAGATTGTTGTTCCATCCTTGTGTCCAAATCCTTCTTCAAAGAAGGAACGTCTTCTACACAATCTGGATGTAGTTCGTGCCCTCAAGTTCTACTTGCAGGCAACTAAAGATTTTCGCCAAACTTCTTCCCTGTTTGTCGTTTATTCTGGACAGAGGAGAGGTCAAAAAGCTTCTGCTACCTCTCTCTCTTTTTGGCTTCGTAGCATAATACGTTTAGCCTATGAGACTGCTGGACAGCAGCCTCCTGAAAGAATTACAGCTCACTCCACTAGAGCTGTGGCTTCCACTTGGGCCTTTAAGAATGAGGCCTCTGTTGAACAGATTTGCAAGGCTGCAACTTGGTCTTCGCTTCATACTTTTTCCAAATTTTACAAATTTGACACTTTTGCTTCTTCGGAGGCTATTTTTGGGAGAAAGGTTCTTCAGGCAGTGGTTCCTTCTGTATAATGAGCCTGCCTATCCCTCCCGTCATCCGTGTACTTTTGCTTTGGTATTGGTATCCCAGAAGTAATGATGACCCGTGGACTGATCACACATAACAGAAGAAAACATAATTTATGCTTACCTGATAAATTCCTTTCTTCTGTTGTGTGATCAGTCCACGGCCCGCCCTGTTTTAAGGCAGGTAAATATCTTTTAAATTATACTCCAGTCACCACTTCACCCTTGGTTACTCCTTTCTCGTTGATTCTTGGTCGAATGACTGGGACTGACGTAGAGGGGAGGAGCTATATGCAGCTCTGCTGGGTGAATCCTCTTGCATTTCCTGTTGGGGAGGAGTTATATCCCAGAAGTAATGATGACCCGTGGACTGATCACACAACAGAAGAAAGGAATTTATCAGGTAAGCATAAATTATGTTTTTGCCAGAGATAGAACTTATGGCTTCACCCTTGATTCACAAACTCCCTACTATTGTGTAAGGTCTCAGAATCCTCAAGCGGATCTAGTATATGCCCTAGTGGTTCCATGGCTGTTCAAGCTATTGTACAATTTCCCTTCGTTTGTGTTGCTGTCCAGAGTACTAAGTGAAACAAATGATAAGGAGCACAGGAAAACATAAAACATAACTTTTTTGTTGTTGCTCATGACATCTAAAATGGCACATAGGAGTAAAAAGGTAAAGTCAGACCCAGACTGTTGACTTGTTTCGGTTTAACGCTGTAATCCAAGATAAAGATCTGGTCTGACTGTTCATGCTTTATATGAATCCACACCATCCCATTGGGTAAAATTTAAAAACAAAGGACAACTCCCCCACTCCTATTGGTAAACAATATAACAGTTTAAGGGATATAGTGAAAAAGACCTCTAAAATAAAAATTTAAATATACTGCGTGTTAAATTCACTCTACACACAATTTATTAAAAACATATTAAACTAAAAAATCAATAAGATCAAATAAAAATTAAAAATGTGTTGCAACATAAATATTAATACTCTGTTATATGCTCATATTAAACCGGTATCAATAAGACAATATTAAAAGTTTTCAAAATTGCCACAATGTTTCAAGCTCTGTATATAGCAGAATGTCTATTGCTTTAGAATTTAGACCATATCTAGGTTCGCAAAGAAATGTCTCAAGTGTACAATAACGTATTAGTGGTTATAAACTGTATTTGGGTCGCTTAATAAATGGTTAATATCTTCGCTAGAAATGTTTAAACGGTGTAAGTTGTCTCAGTCTTATTGTTACAAATCATATGGTTACTCCCAATATTACAATGCGTATCAATTTGTATTAATAGTTGTGGCCGGAAACTATCATACCATGACAGTCTATGTAATTTTAAGTATGGTCTTAAGACACCTGTGGGTAGTTTACCTTTTCTTGGTGTGGCTTTTTGAAGCTGTTTCAGGTTGTTTGTCGACGTTGGTCTGACTGAACGTCTGGAAACCTGGAGGTAAGGTTAAAGAGGGCCTGCCATGCAGTTAATCTTACCATCCACAGGATCTTCCACACTCTGGTTTACTCACACGCTGATAGTAGATGCATATTTTGATGACGTCACGATTTGATGGTTTTGAATTTTCGCAACTTGTGCAAGTATCCTAGAGATGGGTCGGTCAGTGTCCTGCTCTTAGTACCTTTCGTACGCAGGAGTTGGTTTCCTTCCTAAATGGAGATAATCCCTTAACAAGGGTTTGTTTTTTTCTAGTGTAGATAATATTTTAGTGGTTCACCAAGGATGCTTTTCTTTGCTGCAGATATACTGACAGATTCTTTCTTTGTTTATACAGCTGATCTGCACGTTTCACCCCACATTTGGGCTTTTTCAAGATGCTGTGTAAGGGTGTAAACTTCCTTTTAAAATATGTTCTCTCTTAATCTCATTGGGCCACCACAAATTGGTTTATCCAGTGGTATGCTGGAGTCTTTCAGGTGATTCTGATTATAGATCTGACTGGGTTTTACATAGGGATACGTTATTTAATGGACATTCTGGAGAACAAATTAGCATATAAAGAAAATGTTCTGAAGTAAATGGGAATATTATTAATAAATAGGATAAGCCTATTGTTTCTTGCACTATATAAAGAAAATATAATATATAAGTGTATCATAAAGTGCAATGTGAATATTTATAGAAATAATACAAAGAATAATATAAATAGTGGTAGTGCTAATTTTGCTTAAACTAAAGATTGATCCAAAAAGGTAATATTCTCAAAGCTATACTGGTATGTGACTGCAATGCTTCTATCATTACTATTCATAGACGTAAATAATTCAATCAAGGATTCTACCTCACTTCTCCAAATAATGATAATATTGTCTATATACCTCTTGAAAAGCACAAGGTTCGTGCAGAGCTCGGAATGCTCTAGGAATCTAGCTTATGGAAAAATAATGAGGGCGCTACTCAATAGCCATAGGATGTTAATTCTATATGAATAAACAATTATCTACTATGAATAGTTGGAAATCTCAACTTTAAACTTAAATTAAAATGCTAGACTTTACATCAAATATCAATCAATTGCAAACCAATTTAAGATATTAAATAGAATAATTAACTCAGATTAATGTAATAAAATTGTATTTAAAAAAAATTAATAGATTTAGATATTAAAATATAAAATAATTATGAACTTTATCGTAATATATCAACAAAAAAAAATATTAACAATATATGACTCTCTAAATGCGAGCTTTAGAATAGATATTGGATTAGCAATATTGCACACTCATATTAAAAGGGAGAACCATAATAAAAAGCCATCACTATATGATGAAAGGGATTATTATATAATGATAGGAATTAGTGCTATATGAATCTATCTAGACTCTCTATAGGTAAGCTTCACAATTGATATCGGATTAGCAATGATGCATGCTCATATTAAAAGAGAAAACCGCTATACAAGGCCAACAGTTATATGATGATAGGAAATATTTAAAACCTTAAAAATACTTATGCATATCATTTACAAAGATCCTATTATTGTAAAAAGTCCTTGAGCGCGCTCCCTTTAAAAACAAATTATTTTAAGCCACTTGGAAGATTTGAGTTGTTACAGTCACTTAAGAGAGTTAAGTTGTTACAGTTCCTTAGAAGATTTGAAATTGATACAGTCTTACCGTCACTTCTTATGATGTGGATACAATCGATTCATATATTGATAATATATTTTTTTGTTGATATATTATGATAAAGTTCATAATTATTTTTTTAATATCTAAATCTATTAATTAATTTTTTAAATAAAATTTTATTACATTAATCTGAGTTAATTATTCTATTTAATATCTTAAATTGGTTTGCAAATGATTGATATTTGATGTAAAGTCTAGAATTTTAATTTTAAGTTTAAAGTTGAGATTTCCAACTATTCATAGTAGATAATTGTTTATTCATATAGAATTAACATCCTATGGCTATCGAGTAGTGCCCTAATTATTTTTCCATAATCTATTTCACACAAATACTTATCTAGGAAGGAGATAAGATATATGAGTGGCTTAGATAGGATTGTTATTTGGTATAAGCGCTAACTTAATACTTTTCAGCTAGGAATCTAGCTTCCCAGTCACCCATAAAAACATTTTCATAGCTCGGCGCGAACCTTGTGCCCATCACTGTCCCTTCAGTTTGGAGGTAATATTTACAGTTAAAAGAGAAATAATTGTGCTCTAGTATAAAACGTATACTTTCTAATAGAAAGTCTTTTTGTTCCTTTAGTAGTTCATTATCATTGGACAGAAAATTGTCCACTGCCTCTATGCCAAAATTGTGATCTATGAACGTATATAAAGAGGTGACGTCACATGTGGCCATTATCATAGTCTCTTCCCATTTTATATCCTGCAGTATTTTTTATAAGCTTGTGGAATCTTTTAAATAGGTGCCCAAATTGTCTACGTATTTTTACAAAAAACTAATCACATATTGGGACAAATTCGATGTCATAGACCCTATCCAAGAGATGATGGGCCTTCCTTGGATCCTAAAAATCCCTTCAAAAAATGTATATATAGAGACAGATAACACTAATTTATAATCCAGTTACCTTCTTCTCTTTTCTAATGGTAATATAAATAATTTAAAATGTGTCCACTATATTACTTTATATTTTATTCACATATATAACTAGAAGTTTTACAAATAAAATTTTGTGTACAATCTTTACCTTAAGCAAAATTAGCAACCATCTTTTAATTAAATGTAATAGCACTACCACTATTTATGTTATTCTTAGTATTATTTCTATTCATATTCACATTGTATTTTATGATACACTTAATATTGTCTCACAAATTGCATTTAGAACACATACGCCTAGATTACGAGTCTTGCGTTAGCGTTAAAAAGCAGCGTTGGTACCAACGCTGCTTTTTAACGCCCGCTGGTATTACGAGTCTTGCAGGTACAGGTGTACCGCTCACTTTTTTCCCGCGACTCGAGCATACCGCAAATCCACTTACGTCAATTGCGTATCCTATCTTTTCAATGGGATTTTCCTAACGCCGGTATTACGAGTCTTGGAAAAAGTGAGCGGTACAGCCTCTCCTGTCAAGACTCCTACCGCATTTAAAAGTCAGTAGTTAAGAGTTTTATGGGCTAACGCCGTAACATAAAACTCTTAACTAAAGTGCTAAAAAGTACACTAACACCCATAAACTACCTATTAACCCCTAAACCGAGGCCCCCACACACATCGCAAACAGTTAACTAAAATTTTTAACCCCTAATCTGCCGACCGGACATCGCCACCACTTTAATAAATATATTAACCCCTAAACCACTGCACTCCCGCCTCGCAAACACTAGTTAAATGTTATTAACCCCTAATCTGCCGCCCCCAACGTCACCGCCACTATGCTAAATGTATTAACCCCTAAATCTAAGTCTAACCCTAACACCCCCCATGCTTAAATATAATTTAAAATAATCTAAATAAAATTACTACAATTAAATAAATTAATCCTATTTAAAACTAAATACTTACCTATAAAATAAACCCTAAGCTAGCTACAGTATAACTAATAGTTACAGGGTTTATTTTTATTTTACAGGCAAGTTTGTATTTATTTTAACTAGGTAGAATAGTTACTAAATAGTTATGAACTATTTAATAACTACCTAGCTAAAATAAGTACAAATTTACCTGTAAAATAAAACCTAACATAAGTTACAATTACACCTAACTACACTATAATTAAATTAAATCGCTAAACTAAATTAAATTAAATACAATAAAATAAAATAAACTAAAGTACGAAAAAGACCAAACACTAAATTACAGAAAATAAAAAAATAATTACACATTTTTAAACTAATTACACCTAATCTAATCCCCCTAATAAAATAAAAAAGCCCCCCAAAATAATAAAAATCCTTACCCTATACTAAATTACAAATAGCCCTTTAAAAGGGCTTTTGCGGGGCATTGTCCCAAAGTAATCAGCTCTTTTACCTGTAAAAAAAAATACAATACTCCCCCAACATTAAAACCCACCACCCACACACCCAACCCTACTCTAAAACCCACCCAATCCCCCCTTAATAAAACCTAACACTAACCCCTTGAAGATCACCCTACCTTGAGACGTCTTCACCCAACCGGGCACAAGTGGTCCTCCAGACAGGCAGAAGTCTTCATCCTATCCGGGCAGAAGAGGACCTCCAGACGGGCAGAAGTCTTCATCCAGGCGGCATCTTCTATCTTCATCGGAGCAGAGCGGGTCCATCTTCAAGCCAACCGACGCGGAGCATCCTCTTCTTCTGACGACTCAGACGAATGAAGGTTCCTTTAAATGATGTCATCCAAGATAGCGTCCCTTGAATTCCGATTGGATTCTATCAGCCAATCGGAATTAAGGTTGGAAAATATTGGCTGATGCAATAAGCCAATAGAATTGAAGTTCAATCCTATTGGCTGATCCAATCAGCCAATAGGATTGAGCTTACATTATATTGTCTGTTCCAATTAGCCAATAGAATGCAAGCTCAATTCTATTGGCTGATTGCATCAGCCAATAGGATTTTTGATACCTTAATTCCGATTGGCTGATAGAATTCTATCAGACAATCGGAATCTTGGATGACGTCATTTAAAGGAACCTTCATTCGTCGGGAGTCGTCGGAAGAAGAGGATGCTCTGCGTCGGTTGGCTTGAAGATGGACCCGCTCCGCTCTGGATGGATGAAGATAGAAGATGCCACCTGGATGAAGACTTCTGCCCGTCTGGAGGTCCTCTTCTGCCCGGATAGGATGAAGACTTCTGCCCGTCTGGAGGACCACTTGTGCCCGGTTGGGTGAAGACGTCTCAAGGTAGGGTGATCTTCAAGGGGTTAGTGTTAGGTTTTTTAAGGGGGGATTGGGTGGGTTTTAGAGTAGGGTTGGGTGTTTGGGTGGTGGGTTTTAATGTTGGGGGGGAATTGTATTTTTTTTTACAGGTAAAAGAGCTGATTACTTTGGGGCAATGCCCTGCAAAAAGCCCTTTTAAGGGCTATTTGTAATTTAGTATAGGGTAGTATAGGCTTTTTATTATTTTGGGGGGCTTTTTTATTTTATTAGGGGGATTAGATTAGGTGTAATTAGTTTAAAAATTTGTAATTATTTTTTTTATTTTCTGTAATTTAGTGGGTTTTTTTTCCGTACTTTAGTTTTTTTTTTATTTAATTGAATTTAATGTAGGGATTTAATTTAATTATAGTGTAGTGTTAGGTGTAATTGTAACTTAGGTTTTATTTTACAGGTAAATTTGTACTTATTTTAGCTAGGTAGTTATTAAATAGTTAATAACTATTTAATAACTATTCTACCTAGTTAAAATAAATACTGTACACAGTTGCCTGTAAAATAAAAATAAATCCTAACATAAATACAATGTAACTATTATTGTTAATATTGTAACTATTGTTATTAATATTGTATATGTAACTATTATTATTAATATTGTAGCTATCTTAGGGTTTATTTTACAGGTAAGTATTTAGTTTTAAATAGGAATAATTTATTCATGATAGGAATATTTATTTAGATGTATTTAAATTATATTTAAGTTAGGGGGGTGTTAGGGTTAGACTTAGATTTAGGGTTTAATAAATTTATTATAGTGGCAGTGACGTTGGGGGTGGCAGATTAGGGCTTAATAATTGTAGTTAGGTTGCGACGACATTGGGGGCGGCAGAATAGGGGTTAATAACTATAATGTAGGTGTCAGCGATGTTGAGGGCGACAGATTAGGGGTTCAGAAGTATAATGTAGGTTGCGGCGGTGTCCGGAGCAGCAGATTAGGGGTTAATAATATTATGCAGGTGGCGACGATGTCGGGGGCGGCAGATTAGGAGTTAATAAGTTTAAGATTAGGGGTGTTTAGACTCGGGGTTCATGTTAGGTGTAGACGTAAAATGTGTTTCCCCATAGGAATCAATGGGGCTGCGTTAGAAGCTGAATAGTGAACGCTGCTTTTTTGCAGGTGTTAGTTTTTTTTTCAGCCGAATCTGCTTTATTTATTCCTATGGGGAAATCGTGCACGAGCATGTTTAGCCAGCTTACCGCTACCGTAAGCAGCGCTGGTATTGAGATGAGATGTGAAGCTAAATTTTGCTCTCTGCTCACTTTTTTGCGGCTAACTCCGGGTTTAGAAAAACCTGTAATACCAGCGTTGTCTTAAGTGAGCGGTGAGAAAAAAATGCTCGTTAGCACCGCAAGCCTTACCGACAAAAACTCCTAATCTAGCCGATAGTATCTATATACTTAAATGGTTTAGCAACATTGAAATTCAATTATTTCCAAGGCTTATAGCATAAGCGAAACCACTATCACTTAAAATTATATTGTTTAATTTTGTTGATTTTATAGACATTACTCTGGTTTAACCGAAGATAGCTTGTCTAGTTTAAATATTAATATGTTAGCTGCTAATACCATTATGTGTAGCTTAAAATATATATATATTCCTTTTTTATTAAATTCATTCCACTAACTCGATCTGAATATTCTCATGGATATTGTTACCACTGCCTTTTCTATATATAGCGTATGAAACAATAACATTGTCTTTATATGCTAAGGTTCTCCAGTATGTCCATTAAATAATGTATCCCTATGTGAAACCCAGTCGGATCTATAATCAGAATCACCTGAAAGACTCCAGCATACCACTGGATAAACCAATTTGTGGTGGCCCCGAATGAGATTAAGAGAGACCATATTTAAAAAGGAAGTTTACCCTTACACACCATTTTGAAAAAGCCCAAACGTGGGGTGAAATGCGTAGATCAGCTGTATAAACAAAGAAAGAATCTGTCAGTATATCTGCAGCAAAGAAAAGTATTGTTGGTGAACCACTAAAAGATTATCTGCACTTGAAAAAAATGATCCCTTGTTAAGGGATTATCTCAGTTTGGGAAGGAAACTAACTCCTGCGTACAAAATGTACTAAGAGCAGGACACTGACCGACCCATCTCTAGAAGGATACTTGCGCAAGTTCTGAAAATCCAAAACTGTCAAATTGTGACGTTATCAAAAGATGCATCTACTATTAGCGTGTAAGTAAACCAGAGTGCGGAAGATCCCGAGGCCCTCTTTATCCTAACCTCCAGGTTTCCAGACGTTCAGTCAGACCAATGCTGACAAACAATCTGAAACAGCTTCAAAAAGCCACACCAAGAAAAGGTAAACTACCCACAGGGGTCTTAAGACCACACTTAAAATTGTATAGACTGTCATGGTGTGATAGTTGCCAGCCACAACTATTGATACAAATTGATACACATTGTAATATTGGAAGTAACCATATGGTTTGTAACAGTAAGACTGAGACAACTTACACCGTTTAAACATTGCTAGCGAAGATATTAACAATTTATTAAGCGACCCAAATACAGTTTATAACCACTACTACTGTATACGTTATTGGACACTTGAGACATTTGAGAACCTAGATATGGTCTCAATTCTAAAGCAATAGACATTCTGCTATATACAGAGCTTGATACATTGTGCAAATTTTTAAACTTTTAATATTGTTTTATTGATACCTGTTTCTAGCATATAACGGAGTATTAATATTTATGTTGTAACACATATTATTAATTTTCATTTGATCTTATTGATTTTTTAGTTTAATATTTTGTAATAAATTGTGTATAGAGTGAATTTGAAACTCAGTATTTTTTATTTTTATTTAAGAGGTCTTTTTCACTATATCCCTTAAACTGTGTATACTCCCCAGATTTTAACCCCTAGAGCTTAGTAGCGCCTTAATACACTAACCTTTATTTACGACCATAGGAATAAGCTCTATTAGTTACTCAGTGGTAGGGAAGTATTGTTACCAATAGGAGTGGGGGAGTTGTCCTTTGATTTTAATTTTTACCCAAAGGGATGGTGTGGATTCATATAATATAAAAAGATAAAGGAAGATGCGCCCAAGATAAAAGGGGGACCCTGCTGTCTCTAAAAATATCCCCTCCAAGATAAATCAGATAAAGTGTATAGAAAACAAGAAAAGTGACAGCGCTAGTAAGCACAGGTCAGATACATTTATACAAGTTAAACCGCAATTTAATGGAATAATATATAGCAAGTGCTGAATAGCATATAGATGCTGAGACTAGCATATATAAAAAAAAAAACCTTTTAATGGTGTGGATAATATAATATTTCTAAAAAATGGATTCATATAAAGCATGAACAGTCAGACCAGATCTTTATCTTGGATTACAGCGTTAAACCGAAACATGTCAGCGGTCTGGGTCTGACTTTACCTTTCTCCTACATTGGTGTGTCCGGTCCACGGCTTCATCCTTACTTGTGGGATATTCTCATTCCCTACAGGAAGTGGCAAAGAGAGCACAACAGCAGAGCTGTCCATATAGCTCCCCCTCTAGCTCCGCCCCCAGTCATTCTCTTTGCCGCTCTGTACAAGTAGCATCTCCACGGGGGTGGTAAAGAGTATGTGGTGTTAGTTGTAGTTTTTTATTTCTTCTATCAAGAGTTTGTATTTTTAAAATATTGCCGGTTTGTACTATTTACTCTGCAACAGAAAATGAAGAAGATTTCTGTTAAAGAGGAGTATGATTTTAGCACCAGTAACTAAAATCGATTGCTGTTCCCACGCAGGACTGTTAAACCAGAGAACTTTCAAGGGGGAACAGTTTGCAGGCTTATCTGCTTCAGGTATGATCAGTCACTTTTCTAACAAGACCAAGTAATGCTAGAAGACTGTCAGTTATCCCTTCTGGGATAGGTAAGCCATTTTCTTAGACTCAGTAACAGAATTAAGGCTTATAATTTGGGCTCTCTGCTGGTTGACACTATTGTGGGCTAAGTCGTTTATTTTTTATCATGTTTATGTGACTTTGAAGTGTTTTTTCAAACTATAAAACACTTTTGGGTATGTTATTTGCGCCTGGCAGCCGTTTAGACACCTAATTTTGTCAGAAAGGCCCCTTCACTCTGGAATGCAGAGGGAGGAGGCCTCATTTTCGCGCCTAAGTTGCGCAGTTGCTTTTTATCAGGAGGTTCATGCAGCTTCACGTGGAAGGTCAAGAGGCTTAGAAAAAGGACTTATAAGAGGTTTATTTCGTTTTTGGTTAACCCATAAGGAAGGTAAAAGCTGCGGTGGAGACTGTGGCAGGGGACTGTAGTGTATTAACCGGTTTGGGCATTTAAGGGTCAATTGGTCTGAAAATTATTGTGCAATACTTTCAAAGCTTTAAGACACTACGGTGAAAATTTCAGAAAGATCGGATATTTCTTTGATGTTTTTCTGACGTTTCAGTAATAAAGTGTTCTCCTTTATTATTTAAAGAGACAGTAACGGTTTTGTATAAAATTACTTTTCTTGCATTAAAAAGCTGCCTAGGTTTGTCTAACATGTCTGTGCCTTCAGATAGCCTATGTTCTGTGTGTATGGAGGCCAAGGTGGTTCCACCATTAAATGTTTGTGCGAAGTGTGCCATAGGGTCCAAACAAATTAAGGACAGTACTGTCACATTTAAAAATGTTGCCCAAGATGATTCTTTAAATGAAGGTAGTGGGGATAGTTCATCATCCTCTCCTTCTGTGTCAACTCCAGCATTGCCCACGCAAGCGATACCTAGTACATCTAGCGCGCCAATAGAGGTTACTATGCAGCAATTAGCAGCAGTAATGAATAATTCACTAGCAGCTTTTTTATCCAAACTGCCAGCTTATCCTAGAAAGCGCGATTGCTCAGTTTTAAATACAGAGGATGAGCAGGCAGACACTGAGGATAATTTATCTATTATGCCCTCACATCAATCTGATTTGGCGGTGAGGGAGGGCCTGTCTGAAGGAGAAATTTCTGACACAGTTCAAATTTAAGCTGGAACACCTCCGCGCTCTGCTTAAGGAGGTGCTAGCTACTCTTGATGATTGTGATCCTTTGGTGATTCCAGAGAAATTGTGCAAAATGGACAAATTCTTAGAGGTCCCTGTGCACGCTGATGCTTTTCCGATACCCAAGAGGGTGGCGGATATAGTGACTAAGGAGTGGGAGAAGCCAGGTATTCCTTTTGTTCCCCCTCCTATATTTAAGAAAATGTTCCCCAAAGTTGACCCCAGAAGGGACGCATGGCAGACGGTTCCTAAGGTAGAGGGGGCAGTTTCAACATTAACTATTCCAATAGAGGACAGTTGCGCTTTTAAAGATCCGATGGATAAAAAATTAGAAGGATTGCTTAAGAAAATTTTTGTTCAGCAAAGTTTTCTTCTTCAACCAATTTCGTGCATTATTCCTGTCACCACAGCGGCGTCTTTTTGGCTCGATGAACTAGAAAATTCGCTACAGAAGGAGACTCCATATGATGAAGTCATGGACAGAATTCATGCACTGAAGTTGGCTAATTCTTTTATTTTAGATGCCGCTTTTCAATTAGCTAAACTAGCGGTGAAAAATTCAGGTTTTGCAATAGTGGCGCGCAGAGTGCTTTGGCTAAAATCTTGGTCGGCGGATGTGTCGTCAAAAACAAAATTGCTTAATATTCCTTTCAAGGGTAAGATCCTATTCGGGCCAGAGTTGAAAGAGATTATTTCAGACATCACTGGGGGAAAGGGCCATGCCCTTCCACAGGATAGGCCTTTCAAAGCTAAGAATAAGTCTAATTTTCGTTCCTTTCGCAACTTCAGGAACGGACCAGCTTCTAACTCTGCAGCCTCTAGACAAGAGGGTAACACTTCCCAGCCCAAGCCAGCATGGAAACCATTGCAAGGCTGGAACAAGGGGAAACAGGACATGAAGCCTGCTGCTCCAACCAAATCAGCATGAAAGGATAGCCCCCGATCCGGGACCGGATCTGGTGGGGGGCAGACTCTCTCTCTTTGCTCAGGCTTGGGCAAGAGATGTCCCAGACCCCTGGGCTTTAGAGATTGTCTCTCAGGGGTATCTCCTAGAATTCAAGGACCTTCCCCCAAAGGGAAGGTTTCACATTTCTCGCTTGTCTTCAGACCAGACAGAGACAGGCATTCTTACATTGCGTAGAAGACCTTTTCAAAATGGGAGTGATTCACCCAGTTCCAAAAGCAGAACAAGGACTGGGTTTTAACTCAAACCTGTTTGTAGTTCCCAAAAAGGAGGGAACGTTCAGGCCAATTCTGGACTTAAAAATCCTAAACAAGGATTCAAGATGGAAACAATTCGAACAATTCTGCCTATGATCCAGGAGGGTCAATACATGACTACTGTGGACCTAAAGGATGCATACCTGCATATTCCAATCCACAAAAATCACCATCAGTTCCTAAGATTCGCCTTTCTGGACAAGCATTACCAGTTTGTGGCCCTTCCTTTCGGGTTGGCCACCGCTCCAAGAATTTTCACAAAGGTGCTAGGGTCCCTTCTAGCGGTACTAAGACCGCGGGGCATTGCAGTAGCACCTTACCTAGACAACATCTTAATACAGGCGTCGTCTCTTCCCAGAGCCAAGGCTCATACGGATATTGTTCTAGCCTTTTTAAGGTCTCACGGGTGGAAGGTGAACGTAGAAAAGAGTTCTCTGTCCCCGGTCACAAGGGTTCCCTTCCTGGGAACATTAATAGATTCGGTAGAAATGAAAATCTTTCTGACTGAGGTCAGGAAGTCAAAACTCTCAAAAGCTTGTCGAGTCCTTCATGCCATTGCTCAGCCGTCTGTGGCTCAGTGCATGGAGGTTATCGGTCTAATGGTGGCGGCAATGGACATTGTCCCATTTGCCAGAATTCATCTAAGACCACTGCAATTGTGCATACTCAAGCAATGGAATGGGGATTATGCAGACTTGTCTCCCCAGATACACATGGACCAGGAAACCAGAGACTCGCTTCTCTGGTGGTTGGCTCAGGATCACCTGTCGCAGGGAATGAGTTTCCGCAGACCAGAGTGGATCATTGTCACGACCGACGCCAGTCTCCTAGGCTGGGGCGCGGTGTGGGACTCCTGAAAGCTCAGGGTCTATGGTCTCGGGAAGAATCTCTTCTCCCGATAAACATTTTGGAACTAAGAGCGATGTTCAATACGCTCCTGGCTTGGCCTCAACTAGCGAAGGCCAAATTCATAAGATTTCAGTCGGACAACATGACGACTGTAGCGTACATCAATCATCAGGGAGGAACGAAGAGTTCCCTGGCGATGAGAGAAGTATCCAAGATCATCAAATATGCGGAGGATCACTCCTGCCATCTATCTGCAATTCACATCCCAGGAGTAGACAACTGGGAGGCGGATTATTTGAGTCGTCAGACTTTCCATCCGGGGGAGTGGGAACTTCACCCGGAGGTCTTGGCCCAGTTAACTCAACTATGGGGCATTCCAGATCTGGATCTGATGGCGTCTCGTCAGAACTCCAAGGTTCCACGCTACGGGTCCAGGTCCAGGGATCCCAAGGCGACATTGGTAGATGCATTAGTGGCGCCTTGGTCATTCAATCTAGGGTATGTCTTTCCACCGTTTCCTCTACTCCCCAGGCTAGTAGCCAGGATCAAACAGGAGAAGGCTTCGGTGATTCTAATAGCTCCTGCGTGGCCACGCAGGACTTGGTATGCAGACCTGGTGAATATGTCATCGGCTCCACCATGGAAGCTACCTTTGAGACAGGACCTTCTAGTGCAAGGTCCATTCGAACATCCAAACCTAGTTTCTCTGCAGCTGACTGCTTGGAGATTGAACGCTTGATTCTATCTAAGCGTGGGTTTTCGGAATCAGTTATAGATACTCTGGTTCAGGCTAGAAAGCCTGTAACCAGGAGAATTTACCATAAGATATGGCAGAAATATCTCTATTGGTGCGAATCCAAGGGTTACTCATGGAGTAAAATTAGGATTCCAAGGATTCTTTCCTTTCTCCAAGAAGGTTTGGAGAAAGGTCTGTCAGCTAGTTCTTTAAAGGGACAGATATCTGCTCTGTCTGTCTTGTTACACAAACGTCTGGCAGCCGTGCCAGATGTTCAGGCGTTCGTACAGGCGTTGGTCAGAATCAAGCCTGTCTACAGACCTGTGACTCCTCCATGGAGTCTAAATTTAGTTCTTTCAGTTCTTCAAGGGGTTCCGTTTGAACCTTTACATTCCATAGATATTAAGTTACTATCTTGGAAAGTTTTGTTTTTGGTTGCTATTTCTTCTGCTAGAAGAGTTTCTGAATTGTCTGCTTTGCAGTGTAATTCACCCTACCTGGTGTTCCATACAGATAAGGTCATTTTACGTACCAAACCTGGTTTTCTTCCAAAGGTGGTTTCCAATAGGAATATTAACCAGGAAGTAGTTGTTCCTTCTCTGTGTCCTAATCCAGTTTCTAACAAGGAACGTTTGTTACACAATCTAGATGTGGTTCGTGCTTTAAAATTCTATCTAGAAGCAACAAAGGATTTCAGACAGACATCTTCATTGTTTGTCGTCTATTCTGGTAAGAGGAGAGGTCAGAAAGCTACTGCTACCTCTCTTTCCTTCTGGTTAAAAAGCATCATCCGATTGGCTTATGAGACTGCCGGACGGCAGCCTCCTGAACGAATTACTGCTCATTCTACTAGAGCTGTGGCTTCCACATGGGCCTTCAAGAATGAGGCTTCTGTTGAAATTTTACAAATTCGATACTTATGCTTCTTCGGAGGCTATTTTTGGGGGAGAGGTTTTACAAGCAGTGGTTCCTTCCGTTTAGGTTACCTGACTTGCTCCCTCCCTTCATCCGTGTCCTAAAGCTTTGGTATTGGTTCCCACAAGTAAGGATGAAGCCGTGGACCGGACACACCAATGTAGGAGAAAACAGAATTTATGTTTACCTGATAAATTTCTTTCTCCTACGGTGTGTCCGGTCCACGGCCCGCATTGGCTTTTAGTCAGGTTTAAAATTTTTGTTTTTGTACACTACAGTCACCACTGCACCCTATGGTTCTCCTTTTTCTCCTGACCGTCGGTCGAATGACTGGGGGGCGGAGCTAGAGGGGGAACTATATGGACAGCTCTGCTGTTGTGCTCTCTTTGCCACTTCCTGTAGGGAATGAGAATTTCCCACAAGTAAGGATGAAGCCGTGGACCGGTCACACCGTAGGAGAAAGAAATTTATCAGGTAAACATAAATTCTGTTTTTTACTCCTATGTGTAATTTTAGATGTTGTGAGCAACAAATAAAAGTTATGTTTTATGTTTTCCTGTGCTCCTTATCATTTGTTTCACTTAGTACTCTGGAGAGCAACACAAACAAAGGGAAATTGTACAATAGCTTGAACAGCCATGGAACCACTAGGGCATCTACTAGATCCGCTTGAGGATCCCGAGACCTTACACAATAGTAGGGAGTTTGTGAATCAAGGGTGAAGCCATAAGTTCTATCTCTGACAAAACCCAACTTGTCCCTCTCTGGTCAAATATCTCCTGGTTCAGAGACCACTCCTTGGTAGAGATGCTGGTGATTGAGAATGTTTACCTCCCAATTGTTCACGGCCGGAATGTGAATGGCTGAAATGATATATTGAGGGCAATCAGCCCATCTAATGATATGGGACACTTCCTTCATCACTATTGAACTCTGAGTACTCCGTTGATGGTTTAAGTAAGCCGCTGACTGAAATCGGTTGAAGAATTTTTGCCTGAGGCTGTGCAAGGTCTCTAGCATCCTGAAGATAGCTTGGAGTTCTAGGATGTGGACTCATAACCTCACTTCCAGAGGAGACCAAACTCACTGCATTCTCAGATACTCCTAAACCGCCCCCAACACAGTAGGCTGGAATCTGTTGTGGCTGAAGGAGGCTCCCTGGATAAGGGAGTGGAGAGTCTGCCACTATGTCATGCCGGTTGATCTAGAAAGATTCTAGAGTCCTAGTTATTTCCATTCCACTGAAGAAGAAGAAGAATAAATTGTGTATAGAGTGAATTTAACACACAGTATTTTTTAATTTTTATTTTAGAGGTCTTTTTCACTATATCCCTTAAACTGTGATATAAGTGTATACTCCCCAGATTTTAACCCCTAGAACTTAGTAGTGTCTTTCTTAATACACTAACCTTAAATTACTCCCACACACTATCCAGGAAGACGATAGATTGTAGAGAGGCATAGGAGTTATTGAGTCCAGCGCTTTTTTTCATTATCTTATTCTTATTATTTCTGCACACCTAATTCGTATGGTCAACACGCTACATATTGTACTCTTATATACTATATTACAGAAAGATCAAACCTCATTTAATACATTTAACACAGTGATAAATCAAACTTTAGAATAATGCAAACGCCAATGAATCATTAAAACAAGTAAATGGAAATACAAGTCACCATATCAAAATTGTTACTAATTTAACTGTATAATGGATAGAATTGAAAATAAAGTTGCAATGTTTATCATTGTTAATGTGATCAGTGCTATCAAATTATTAGCTAAAGTTTGTTAGTGGATTAATAATATTACCTAAGCTATACCTGGCAGGTAATAACCTAAAATATACCATGATTTTATGAAACTTCTAATAAATGTGATTTAAGCTCTAAGATGTACTGTCATTATTAACTCCAAAAATTAATAAAATCGTATTCCGAAATGAAACCCCTTGGTGTTCTTGTATTGAACTTATGTATCCAGAAAATCTCTTTTTGGGCTAAAGCCCTATCAAAACCCCCCCTCTTTATTAGGTTTAACCAAATCAATTATGGTCCAGACTAGAGTATCTGCTCTTTTGTCATGCACATTTGCAAAATGTTGTATTAGTGGGATGGATAGGGAGCCTAACTTAATATTTGACAGGTGTTCCTGTATCCTCGTCCTACGTATTGGACCTGACACTGTGCATTACAAGAGATAGTTTGCATAGGTAGACCTGCAGTTGGCACAGAACATAGAACGGAAGCATTCTCCTGTATCAAAGCTTTTAAAGCTGTCCCCTTTGTTTAACATATTTGCAGGCATTGCAGACCATATATCTACATCTGAATACTCCCTTGAATTGTAACCATGAGCTAGTAGCCTTTGATTTATTGGGTAACTTTGTTGGTGAAAGTATGTTACCTAGTGTTCTGGCCTTCCTGTATGAGTACCTGCACCCAATTTCCATTATTCTCATTAGCTTATCATCTGCTGTAAGACAGGAGAAATGTCTATGCACATTATTGCAAATGTCCTGATATTGATCAATATATTGTGTAATGAAATTCACTCCTTTCCATTCAGTTGCCCTCCTAGTGTTTTCTTTAATAAGGTCCCTTCTATCTAGAGTGTCCACCCATGATTTAGTATCCCTTATTAACTTTTTTGAATAACCTCTCTCACTGAACCGTTCAGAAAGATCAATTACTTGTTTCTGATAGCTGGTCTCTTTGGAATTCTTCCTTTTGGTCCTTATAAATTGGCCCTTGGTCACTGCTCTGAAGTCACTTTTAGGGTGACAACTGTGCACATGCAACAAAGTATTCCCTGTGATTGGTTTCCTAAACAATTCTACTTGTACTAATTCTTTCATTGTTCCCCTCAGGGTTGCTTACCTGAGTTTGTATAAACATTAAATAACAATCAGCTAGATTATGAGTTTTGCATTATGAGTTAAAAAGCATTGTTATGCTTCATAACAATGCTTTTTCCCTAACGCCGCTATTAAGTCTTGTCGGTATAGGTGTACCGCACCCCTTTTTGGCCGTCACGCAACGTCAGTACTGCAGTTTAAAAAAAGTCCTTTTTCAATGGGACTCCCATAGCGCCGGTATTACAGGTTTTGCGGTGAGGCCAAAAAGTGAGCAGTACAGCCTAAAATTACAAGGTCTGTACCGCCATCTAAAGTCAGTAGTTATGAGTTTTATGCTACAAACCTGTAACATAAAACTCATAACTAAACTGTCACAAAGTGCACTAACACCCATAAACTTCCTATTAACCCCTAAACCGCCGCCCTCCCGCATCGCAAACACTATTTAAATATTATTAACCCCTAATCTGCCATCCGCCCACACCGCCGCCATAATAAACCTATTAATCACTAAAACTGCAAGCCCCCCACAACAAAATATACTATAATAAACTATTCACCCCTAAACCTCTGGCCTCCCACATCACTACATAAATATATTAACCCCTAACCCTAACGTAACCTTAAGCATAACCCTAACGTAACCCTAAGCCTAACACCCCCTAACTTAAATATAATTAAAATAAATCTAAATAAAACTTACAATTATTACCTAAATAATTCCTATTTAAAAATAAATACTTACCTATAAAATAAAACGTAAGCTAGCTACAAAATAACTAACCTGCCTCACACTAAAACCTAACATTACAATAAAATGAAATAAATTAAATTAATCAAATACAATTATCTAAATCCAATCGGCCAATAGTATTGAGCTCGCATTCTCTTAGCTGATTGGATCAGCCAATAGGATGAAAGCTCAATCCTATTGGTTGACTGCAACAGCCAATAGGATTTTTCCCCTTTAACTCCTATTGGCTGATAGAATTCTATCAGCCAATCGGAATGTGAGGGCCGCCATCTTGGATGATGTACCTTAAAGGGAAACTTCATTCTACGTTGACCACCGGAAGAAGAGGATGCTCCGCCGCCGGATGTCTTGAAGATGGACCCGCTCCGCGCCGGATTGATGAAGATAGAAGATGTCATCTGGATGAAGACTTCTGCCGGCTTCGATGAGGACTTCGGCCCGCTTGGATGAAGACTTCTGCCGCCTGGATGAGGATGGATGTCCGGTCTTCGAAAACTGTAAGTGGATCGTCGGTGGTTAGTGTTAGGTTTTTTTAAGGGTTTATTGGGTGGGTTTTATAAAATAAAACCTAAGCTAGCTACAAAATAACTAACCTGCCTCACACTAAAACCTAACATTACAATAAAATGAAATAAATTAATCAAATACAATTATCTAAATCCAATCAGCCAATAGGATTGAGCTCACATTCTATTGGCTGATTGGATCAGCCAATAGGATAAAAGCTCAATCCTATTGGCTGATTGCAACATCCAATAGGATTTTTTCCCCTTTAATTCCTATTGGCTGATAGAATTCTATCAGCCAATCGGAATGTGAGGGACGACATCTTGGATGACGTACCTTAAAGGGAAACTTCATTATACGTTGACCACCGGAAGAAGAGGATGCTCCGCGCCGGATGTCTTGAAGATGGACACGTGCCGGATGGATGAGGATAGAAAATGCCGTCTGGATGAAGACTTCTGCCGGCTTCGATGAGGACTTCGGCCCGCTTGGATGAAGACTTCTGCCGCCTGGATGAGGATGGATGTCCGGTCTTCGAAAGCTGTAAGTGGATCGTCTGGGGTTAGTGTTAGGGTTTTTTTAAGGGTTTATGGGGTGGGTTTTTTTTTTAGCTTAGGGTTTGGGCAGTAAAAGAGCTAAATGCCCATTTAAGAGCAATGCCCATCCAAATGCCCTTTTCAGGGCAATAGTTAGCTTAGGTTTATTTAGGTTTTTATTTGGGGGGTTTGGTTGTGTGGGTGGTGGGTTTTACTGTTGGGGGGTTGTTTGTAAAAGAGCTGATTTCTTTGGGGCAATGCCCCGCAAAAGGCCCTTTTAAGGGCCATTGGCAGTTTAGTGTAGGCTAGGTTTTTTTTTATTTTGGGGGGCTTAGCTTTTAGTGTAAGGCAGGTTAGGTTTTGTTTTACAGGTAACGTTGTATTTATTTTAGCTAGGTAGTTATTAAATAGTTAATAACTATTTACTAACTAGTCTACCTAGTTAAAATAAATACAAACTTACCTGTGAAATAAAAATAAAACCTAAGCTAGCTACAATATAACTATTAGTTATTTTGTAGCTAGCTTAGGTTTTATTTTACAGGCAAGTATGTATTTAGTTTTAAATAGGTATTATTATTTAGTTAATAATTGAAACTTGAAAGTTTTATTTAGATTGATTTTAATTATTTTTAAGTTAAGGGGTGTTAGGGTTACGTTAGGGTTATGCTTAGGGTTAGGGTTACGTTAGGGTTCAGTTTAGGGGTTAATATATTTATTTAGTGTTAGTGATGTTGGAGGCCAGAGGTTTAGGGATTAATAACTTTAGTATAGTGGCGGCGACATTGGGGGCGGCAGATTAGGGGTTAATAAGTGTATTTACGTGCCGGCGATATCGGTAGCGGCAGATTAGGGGTTAATAGTTTTATGTAGGTGGCGGCGATGTTAGAGGAAGCAGATTAGAGGTGTTTAGACGTGGTTTTTATGTTAGGGTGTTAGGTTTAAACATAACTTTTTCTTTCCCCATAGACATCAAAGGAGCTGTGTTACGGAGCTTTTGTTTCCTTGATCGCAGGTGTTAGGCTTTTTTTTTTGCCGGCTCTCCCCATTGATGTCTATGGGGAAATTGTGCACGAGCACGTCAAAGCAGCGCTTGTGTTTGGGTGAAGCATGGAGCTCAACGCCACCATATTGCCCGTGCAATCCTGCTTTTTGTAAACTTGTAATAGCAGCGCTATAGGGAGGTTAAATACAGCCGCTTTTGTGGCGGTCGTTAATTTCCCTATAGCGGTCAAAACTCATAATCTGGCTGAATATATTTAATTAACAGGTATTGAATTTGGATTGTTTACAAAAAGGTGATTGACAGGCTCAATATTTCTCTATAGCATAGATTCTCTACTGAGTCTTCACCAAATTCCCAGGTAAACTGTAATCCCATTTGGTTATCATTTAAATACTGTACAAAAATAGATGCTTCCAATTTTCTACCTTCCCAGACCAACAGCAGGTCATCTATATAATGTTTAAAGTAACAGATCTTGCTCCTAAAGGGATGTAGACCTCCATCGATATGGGGCAGCTCCCACTAATCCATTACTAGGTTGGCATAGGAAGGAGCAAACTTTGCCCCCTTGGCTGTCCAACATCTCTGGAGGAAAAACACTCCCTAAAATTGGAAGAAATTATGCGTATGCAAAAAATCAGTAACCCTGAGTACAAATTCGCGAAATTCATCATCAAACTGTGAACTTCTCTTTATAAAGAAACGTACAGCCTCTAGACCCACCGAATGGGGATTTGAAGAGTATAATGATTTCAAATCAACGGTTTTTGATAATGACACTACATCTTAGAGCTTAAATCACATTTATTAGAAGTTTCATAAAATCACGGTATGTTTTAGGTTATTACCTGGCAGGTATAGCTTAGGTAATATTATTAATCCACTAATTTACAAACTTTAGCTAATAATTTGCTAGGATTGATCAGATTAACAATGATAAACATTGCAACTTTATTTTCAATTCTATCAACTATACAGTTAAATTAGTAACAATTTTGAGATGGTGACTTGTATTTCCATTTACTTGTTTTAATGATTCATTGGAGATTGCATTATTCCAAAGTTTGATTTATCACTTTGTTAAATGTATTAAATGAGGTTTGATCTTTCTGTAATATAGTATATAAGGGTACACAATATGTATTGTTGACCATACAAATTAGCTCTATTAGTTACTCAGTGTTAGGGAAGTATTGTTACCAATAGGAGTGGGGGAGTTGTCCTTTGTTTCCATCTAATACGAGGAGAGTCCACGGCTTCATTCATTACTTGTGGGAATACAGAACCTGGTCACCAGGAGGAGGCAAAGACACCCCAGCCAAAGGCTTAAATACCTCCCCCACTCCCCTAATCCCCCAGTCATTCTTTGCCTTTTGTCACAGGAGGATGGCAGAGAAGTGTCGGAAGATTTCGGAGTAGTCTCTTATGGAGGGTAGTACTCTTCGGAATGGGACTGGAGTTTTAAGCAGTCTTATTAGCCTCTCAGTGAGAGCATTGACGAATGTTAGGGTCTGGAGATGCAGGGAGAGTCTTTCTGCGAAACCATCCAGACTCGTATTAACAGCTCCTTAAGCAATTAGTGTTGACGAGTTTCACTGCCTGCTTTCTTTCACTCAAGTCCATGTCAGTGGCGATGCTACAACACTGTCAAACTTGAGAGGCCGTGTTCCTGTTCCACAGCGTTGATTCTGGTAAGATAATTTCATTTTTTATATTTGTAATGATAACGCAAGAAGACAGGGTCACAGTGTGACTCCTTTTATCTGTATAGAATTAAGGGTTAATATCTCTGGAAGGTGATTATTGAACGGGGGGGGGTGTATACATGATTGCTTTATTGTGTTTTTTGCTGCGATGTGTGAGATGTGGCTCTGGCAATGTGTGAACAGTCAAGTTCTTCATTTTGATTACTGCGCAACCTGTTTATGGCACGCTTTTTCTTGGCTGCAGGGGCGGTCCTGCATGGCACTTCATGTGACCAGGTGTGGCCTCATTCTCTTCCTTTTCCTAATCATAGGTTGCAGGAGACAAAGCGATTTCTCTGTAGGCCTTGGTCATAGGAGGTGGTGAGTGCCCCGGCCATTGGAGTATAAAGGTGCCATTTATTTTATGCTATAGTCCAATTTAAGGCGCAAGCTATGGAGGACTCTGATGCGTTAGAGGGTACTCCCTCTTTACCTAAATCTAATTCCTGTGTTTATTGTGAGGAGGCTTTGATATACCCGCCTGCTCAACTATATTTCAAATATCTAAAAGGAATAATATGTTTAGTACCACTGAGCCGTCCACCTCTGAGGGGTCTCTGTCCCGCGAAGTGCGTTCCCTACATTCATCTCTGATTACACATGCAGCTCCCCAGTGCACTACTAATCCTCCTGTGGAAGGGGCCCTGTGGCCGCCTGATTTTGCAGATCAGTTGCAAACGGCGTTGTCTGCGGCCTTCAGTGCTTTACCTCGCCCTGCTAAGCGCAAGCGAAAGGTTAAACATTGCTATCTTTCCCAGGGGTCATCTACTCTGTTGGATGTATCTGAGACTAGATTATCCACTGATGCAGAAGATTCCGATACTTCGGAGGACTCTTTCTCTGGGTTGGAATCTGCGGCCTCTAAGCCTCCGACTGTGGAGGAACCAGACTTTAGATTTAGGATGGAGCACTTACGCTTTTTATTAAAAGAGGTGTTGGCTACTCTAGAGGTTCCGGAACAGAAGTTATCCGAGGAATCCTCTATTCCTAAGCTTGATAAAGTTTATGAGGACAGGGCGGTGCCCCAGACTTTCCCTGTTCCCGTAAAGATGGCGAATATTATTAAGAATGAATGGGAGAGACTTGGATCGTCTTTCTCCCCTTCTTCATTTAAAAAATTGTTCCCGGTTCCTGACTCTCAGCTAGAATTGTGGGGATCTGTCCCGAAGGTGGATGGAGACATTTCCATGCTCAAGGATAGTTTGTCATTTAAGGAACCCATGGATAAGAAATTAGAGACCCTATTAAGAAAGATGTTTCAGCACACAGAGTTTGTATTTCAGCCTGCAGCAGCGGTCGCTTCTGTGGTGGGAGTGGCTACCTATTGGTGTGACTCTCTGTCAGAAATGATCGAGGTGGAGACTCCCCTCAATGAGATACAGGAAAGAATTAAGGCCCTGAGGGTAGCTAATCCGTTTATCTGTGATGCAAATATGCAGATAATTTGCTTGAATGCCAAGACATCAGGCCTTTCTGTTTTGGCCCGGAGGGCTCTGTGGTTTAAGTCGTGGTCGGTTGACATGACGTCCAAATCTAGATTGCTTTCCCTTCCATTTAAGGGAAAGGTTCTTTTTGGTCCAAACCTAAGGGTCCTAATTTTCGTCCCTTTCGTTCGGACAAGTCCCAACAACAGCTGCCTGCCGCAAAGCCCGAGCAGTCCAAGGGTTCTTGGAAACCTTCTCAGTCTTGGAACAAAGCCAAGCAGAACAAGAAGCCTGCTGAAACAAAATTGGCATGAAGGGGCGGCCCCTGATCCGTCTCTGGATCTCGTAGGGGGCAGACTATCTATTTTTGTGGAGGCATGGATAAGAGACGTGCAGTATCCTTAGATTCTGGAGGACATTGCCCTTGGTTATAGGGATAGGTTTTAAAATTCACCCTCCCAAGGGCAGATTCCTCTTGTCAAATCTCTTGTCAAAACCAGAGAAACAAGATGCTTTTCTAGAGTGCGTGAGGGATCTCTCCTCTCTAGGAGTAATTGTACTGGTCCCTTTAACAGAAAGGGGTCTAGGGTACTATTCAAACCTTTTTGTGGTACCAAAGAAGGGCGGCACGTTTCGCCCGATTTTGGACCAAAAAGAGCTTAAACAAGTTTCTGTCGGTCCAATCGTTCAAGATGGAGAAGATACGGTCTATACTGCCCCTAGTTCAAGAGGGTCAGTTCATGACTACAATAAACTTGAAGGACGCTTACCTTCATGTGCCAATACACAAGGATCACTTCAGGTTCCTGAGGTTCGCCTTTCTGGATCAGCATTTCCAGTTTGTAGCTTTTCCCTTCGGTCTGGCTACTGCTCCAAGAATCTTCACAAAGGTTCTGGGAGCTCTGCTCGCGGTTGCGAGATCCAGAGGGATAGCAGTAGCTCCTTATCTGGACGACATCTTGGTCCAGGCTCTGTCCTAGCAGCTGGCAGAGGACCGTATGAGAGCTCTTCTCCTTCTTCTGCGCTTTCATGTAAAGGAAGATCAGCTCAGGAAGAGTTCTCTGGTTCCCAGTACCATAGTGGAGTTTCTGTGCACGATAATAGACTCCATATCCATGAAGATATTCCTTAAAGACCAGAGACGTTGCAAGATTGTCTCCAGCTGTCTTGCCCTTCTAGCCTCCTCAAGGCCATCAGTGGCCCAGTGCATGGAGGTGAATGGACTCATGGTATCCACTATAGATTTCAATCCATTCACCAGATTCCATCTCCGGCCTCTTCAGCTGTGCATGCTGAGGCAGTGGAATGGCGATCACTCGAATCTATCCCAACTGATCTCGCTGGACAATGTGTCGAGGGAATCCCTCTCTTGGTGGCTCCGTCCAGATCAGCTATCCCAGGGGACATCCTACCTCAGACCATCTTGGGAGATTGTGACTATGGATGCCAGTCTCTCAGGTTGGGGAGAGGTTTGGGGTGCCAGGAAGGCACAGGGCAGGTGGAATCGGAAGGAATCTCTTCTCCCGATCAACATCCTGGAACTTCGAGTGATCTTCAACGCTCTGGGGTCTTAGCCCCTCCTGGGTTTGTCCAAGTTCATCAGATACCAGTCGAACAACTTCACCTTGGTGGCTTACATCAACCATCAGGGGGGGACGAGAAGCTCCCTAGCCATGAGGGAAGTATCTCGGATTTTGGAGTGGGCAGAGGCCTATGACTGCTCACTATCAGCGATCCACATCCCGGGTGTGGACAACTGGGAAGTGGATTTTCTCAGCAGACAGTCGTTTCATCCTGGGAAATGGTCTCTTCACCCCAAAGTGTTTGCGGAGATTTGCAACAGTTGGGGGACTCCGGAGATAGATCTCATGGTGTCCAGACTCAACTTCAAGCTACCCAGATACGGGTCGCGGTCCAGGGATCCCCAGGCAAAACTGATAGATGTCTTAGCAGTGCCTTGGGGATTCAACCTAGTCTACATATTTCCACCGTTACCACTTCTACCTCGAGTAGTGGCACGCATCAAACAGGAGCAATCGTCAACTATTCTGAATGCTTCGTCATGGTCGCTGAGGACGTGGTTTGCGGATCTAGTGGGTATGTCATTGTCTCCTCCATGGAGGTTGCACTGTCGCAGGGACCAGCTGGTACAGGGCCCCTTTGTGCATCAGAATCTAGATTTTCTGAGGCTGACTGCGTGGAGATTGAACGCTTAGCCAGGAGAGGATTTTCTGAGAGTTTGATCGATACTCTCATTCAAGCCAGAAAGCCGGTCACCCGTCGCATCTATCATAAGGTGTGGAGGACCTACTTACTCTGGTGTGAAAATCGTGGATATTCCTGGCATAAGGTCAGGGTATCCAGGATTCTTTCCTTCCTCCAGGATGGTTCGGAGAAGGGACTTGCCGCCAGTTCCTTAAGGGGACAGATTTCGGCTCTGTCTTTGTTGCTACACAAGAAGCTCTCTGAGCTTCCTGATATTCAGTCCTTTCTTCAGGCTCTGTCCAGGATAAGGCCTGTGTTTACACATTCTGCTCCTCCTTGGAGTTTGAATCTGGTTCTTAAGATTTTGCAGGGGGGCTCCGTTTGAGCCTATGCATTCTCTTAACATTAAGACGCTGTCTTGGAAGGTTCTTTTTCTTCTGGCTATTGCTTTAGCACGCAGGGTCTCTGAATTAGTGGCCTTGCAATGTGAGCCTCCTTATCTGGTTTTCCATGCAGATAAGGCTGTCCTTCCCATTGGACTGGGATTTCTCCCCAAGGTTGTGTCTGATCGCAACATTAATCAGGAAATTGTAGTTCCTTCCTTGTGTCCTAAACCTTCTTCGAAGGAACGGTTACTTCATAACTTGGATGTGGTTCGAGCTTTGAAATTCTATCTTCAGGCTACGAAGGATTTCAGACAAACTTCAGCTTTGTTTGTTGTCTATTCGGGGAAGCGCAAAGGGCAGAAGGCTTCTTCCACTTCCCTATCTTTTTGGCTGAGGAGCATGATTCGTTTGGCTTATGAGACAGCGGGACATAAGCCTTCTTTAGAGCATTACGGCTCACTCAACTAGAGCTGTGGCTTCTTCTTGGGCCTTCAAGAATGAGGCCTCTATGGGGCAGATTTTCTCCTCCTTTCATACTTTTTCAAGGTTTTACAAATTTGACGTTTTTGCTTCGGCTGAAGCAGCTTTTGGGAGAAGGGTTTTGCAGGCTGTTGTGTCCTCAGAATAGGGTCCGCCTCCTTTTTACCCACCCGTTTTCATTCAGTGTCCTCTAGAGCTTGGGTATTTGTTTCCCACAAGTAATGAATGAAGCCGTGGACTCTCCTCATATTAGATGGAAAACATAAATTATGCTTACCTGATAATTTAATTTCCATCGATACAAGGAGAGTCCACAGCTCCCGCCCGGTTCTCCGTTGGGCGGACCTAAATTTCTTTTGTTTTTCTTCTGGCACCATTTATACCCTGATGTTTCTCCTACTGTTCCTTGTTCCCTCGGCAGAATGACTGGGGGATGAGGGGAGTGTGGGAGGTATTTAAGCCTTTGGCTGGGGTGTCTTTGCCTCCTCCTGGTGGCCAGGTTCTGTATTCCCACAAGTAATGAATGAAGCTGTGGACTCCTCGTAACGATGGAAATTAAATGATCAAGTAAGCATAATTTAAGTGTTTTTTTAAATTTACCCAATGGAATGGTGTGGATTCATATAAAGCATGCACAGTCAGACCAGATCTTTAGCTTGGATTATGTCAGCAGTCTGGAAACATGTCAGCGGTCTCGATCTGACTTTATTTTTTTACTCCTATGTGCCATTTTTATATGCCGTGATCAACAAATAAAAGTTAAGTTTTATGTTTTCCTGTGCTCCTTATCATTTGTTTCACTTAGGTAGAGGAGCTTTTACTAGTGAGCACGGAACACTAGCTTAACTTCCAGCCGTTTGCACTGCATTGCAATTTCCCCTCTTTGGAGCATAGATTGACTTGATCTTGGTGATGCCCGCCACCCTTTTCCATGGATGACATCATCTGCGTTGGTCCTGCCTCGAGTATAGTGAGGAGGATGCCCGAGGTGGTGTGGGTCTGTAGAGATCTGAAGTGGAGTACCATAGAACGGATTGAAGGAACACGCAGGAGAGAGACTCTCTACACCTTACCCGGGGGAGCAATCGCATAGAGGGATTTTCTACTTGTTTGACGTTTATCAATATGAACAGCTGAATACCTCTTGCACGGAGGTGAAGCCGAGGCATAATAAAAGTATTTGACCTCAGAACAGTTTCTATATGATTAAGGGAAAATGTGCATACACTAGCACCCATTTGGGAAAAATTACGGCATAGCATCCACTAAGTTTAATATAGAGTGGTGCCCAAAACTCAGCTATGTTTGATTTTCTATGTCCAGAGTACTAGCCATAATAAAGCAAGACTGAACTTCAGTAATTCTGATTACTCTGGCTTGGTCTTTCAGGACTTGGTACGCTGACCTGATTAAAATGTCCTCCATGCCACCTTGGCCACTACCTCTCATAAAAAACCTTCTCTCACAAGGTCCTTTCTATCATCAGGACCTCATAACTCTGAGAGCTTGGCATTTGGATGCCTAACTTTGACTAACAGAAGTTTGTCAGATAAGGTTATTGATACCTTAATTCAGGCCAGTATCTATCACAAGCTATGGAAGTCCTTTTTTTCATGGTGTAATAAAAAAGGATTCTGTTGGAATTGTTTTGAATTCCTAGAGTTCTTGAGGGTGGTGTGGTGTATTAATGGTTAGGTTTTGGCCTTACCTGTTCTGTATCATAAGAAAATTGCCAAAATTCCTGATGTTCAGACTTTTGATAAGGCCTTGATTAATATCAAACTGGTGATTCCACCAGTTACTACCATGTGGAGTCTTAATTTGATTCTGAGAGTTCTTAAAACTCCTCCATTTGAACCTCTGCACATCTTAGACTTTCAAATCTTGTGCTGGAAAGTTCTTTTCATTTTAGCCATTTCTTCATTAAGAGGGGTCTTTAAACTTTTTGCAATCTGTTGCTAGTTTCCTTCCTTGCTATTTTATTAGGACATGGCTATGCTATAGACAAGTTATTCTTTTTTTCCCATAAGTGATGTCTGTAGATACTGTTAATCAGGAAATTGTTGTTGTTCCTTCCTTGTGCCCAGCACCTAAGAATTTAAGGAGCCACTTCTTCACAACCTAAAGGTTCTATGTGGAAGCTACAAAATTCTACAGACTTTCTTCTTCCTTATATGTCAATTTCTTTGGACCACGCAAGGTTAACAAAGCTAAAGCAGTAATTTTAGCTGCTTGGCTTAAAACCTAAATGGGACAGTCTACTCTATAATTCTTATTGTTTCAAAAGATAATTCCTTTATTATCCATTTGCAAGTTTTTCATAACCCACACCGTTATTTTAATATACTTTTTACCTCCGTGACTATCTTGTAACTAAGTCTCGACAGACTGCCCCCTTATTTCATTTATTTTGCCAGACTAGCATTTTAGCCAGTCATTGCTGACTCATAGGTAACTCCACAGGAGTGAGCACAATGTTATCTATATGGCACACATGAACTAGCGCTGTATAGCTGTGAAAACTCTTAAAGGCGACCTTCAAGGGCTTAGTTATACATTAGCATATAAGCCTACCTTTGGTTTAGCTTTCAACAAAGAATACCAAAAAACAAAGCAAATTTGATGATAAAAGTAATTTGTAGAGTTGTTAAAAATTGCATGCCTAATCTGAATCCATGAAAGTTTAATTTATAAGGCATACTTGGTTGCGTTGAAGACTACTCCTGAGCAAATAGTTGCCACTTCTTGGGCTCTCCATATTGAGGCTTCCATAGACCAGATAATTAAGGTAGCTACTTGGTTGTCCTTACATACTTTCACAAAATTCTATCATTTTGACATGTATGCGGTTTTAGGGGCTGCTTTTGTCAGTAAAGTACCGCTGGCCTCTGTGCCCTATTTCATGGTGGTCTCATTGACTACACTGCTTGGGTATAAGATCCCACATGTGATGTCTCATGGACTCTCACCATCTTATGAAAGAGAGCAAAATGTATGCATTACTGATTAATTTCTTTCATGATAGTGAGTCCATGAGCTCCGCCTTTGCTTTGCTGTACAATTGGTGGCAGGACTTCATTTGCCCAACTTTTTTCTTTCTCTACTTAGCCATGTGCATAGCTACAAAAGAGAGTATGACTGAGTGGGATTCTGGGAGAATGGGAAGGATTAAAGCTCTGGTATGTAGGGGTGTTTTTGCCTCCTCCTAGTTGACTGGAGTGTAATCTCATATGTGATGTCTCATACACTCTCACCATCATGGAAGAAATTTTACTGTTGGGACATTTCATAAGATTTCCTTTTACAATATGGGATAAAATGTTTTGTTTGATAGAAGATAGAATCCACTACGTTTTTATATGCTGAGATAAACTTTCATTAATGTATTTCTTGGAATACAGGTACATGCACATGCTGCAACAGCTTTGGATGGAAAGATATATATTACTTGTGGCAGAAATGTAGTCTCTTACTTAAAAGACACCTGCTGCTATGACAAACAGAAGGATAAGTGGGAATATGTGGCTTCAGGTCCCATACGGAGGGCGTGGCATGGAATGGTGGCGCTTCTGGGAAAAATGTATGTGATTGGAGGAAGCAATGATGATGAGGGCTTCCGTCAAGATGTTTTAGAGGTGAAAACCTAATAATGTTGGTCAAGATTTTTTTTTTTTTAAATGAATTTTTATTCGGTTTTAATATGAAAGATAACACTTGGGGACACGCAGGACCCCTGTTCAAACATACACAAACGAAAGGATCGGACACGCAGGTCCGGTTGCAATAGCTTACAGAACATTGATACAACATAAGTAAATTGCAGGGATTTGTGGTGAAAATAGTTCACCAAGATTGAACCCTGGTGTGGGCTCTAAATATGGGAGGGGGTGGGGAGGTGGTACGTATAAATTAAATTAAATGCTCCAAAGATCAAGTCGTGATAAGTTGCAGCAAGATGTATTAATGGATTTGTCCAAGTAAATTAAAGAGCAGGTTCAGTCAACATCTTATGGTGCAGGTAACAACAGATTCCAAAGACAAATAAGATGCACCTTGTACCTAGTACACGCTATACTTAGTACCCACTTTACCTAGCCCTCATTGTGTCTAGCACATACTAAACCTAGCACTCGTTGCACCTAGCGCACATTGCACCTAGCACACATTGCACCTAGCGCACATTGCACCCAGCGCACACTGCACCTAGCGCGCATTGCACCCAGCACGCACTGCACCCAGCACGCACTGCACCCAGCACACACTGCGCCCAGCACACACTGCGCCCAGCACACACTGCGCCCAGCACACACTGTGCCTAGCACACGTTATACCTAACACACGCTAAACCTAGCACACCCCATAACCGGCATTCTCAGTGCCTAACACACATTATACCCAGCACGCGTTGTACCTAGCACACATGATACCTAGCACCCACTGTACCTAGCACACGCCGTAGCCAGCACCCCCCCCTTGCCGGGCACATTCGGTACCTAACACATATTGTACCTAGTACACGTTATACCTAGCACGCACTGTGCCCAGCCCACATTATACCTAGCACATATTGTACTTGGCACACCTGGTACCTAGCACACATGGTACCCAGCACTCATGGTACCTAGCACTCATGGTACCTAGCACTCATGGTGCCTAGCACCCACTGTACCTAGCTCACGCTATACCTAGCACACGCCGTGCCCAGCACCCACCTTGCCTAGCACCCACCTTGCCTAGCACCCGTGGTACCTAGCACACGCTGAACCTAGCACACATGGCAACTAGCCCACATGGTACCTAGCCCACATGATACCCAGCACACATGATACCTATCACACATGATACCCAGCACACACGGTACCTAGCACACACAATACCTAGTACTTACGGCACCTAGCACACACGAGACTTAGCACCCATGATACCTAGCACCCATGCTACCTAGCACACATGCTACCTAGCACACATGATACCTAGCACACATGATACCTAGCTCACGCTATACCTAGCACACACTGTACCCAGCACCCACCTTGCCTGCACCCGCAGTACCTAGCACACGCTGAACCTAGCACACATGATACCTAGCACACATGGTACCTAGCACACATGGTACCCAGCACACATGGCACCTAGTACACATGGTACCTAGCACACATGGTACCTAGCACACATGATACCTAGCACACATGGTACCTAGCACACACGGTACCCAGCACACACGGTACCCAGCACACACGGTACCCAGCACACACGGTACCCAGCACACACGGTACCTAGCACACACGGTACCTGGCACACACGATACCTGGCACACACAGTACCTAGTACTCACGGTACCTAGCACACACGAGACCTAGCACACACGAGACCTAGCACCCATGATACCTAGCACACATGATACCTAGCACTCGTTATACCTAGCACGCATGATACCTAGCACACATGATACCTAGCACACATGATACCTAGCACACATGATACTTAGCTCACGCTATTTATAGTACACGCCGTACCCAGCACCCGCCTTGTCAAGCACACGCGCTACCCAGAACATATCGAGCCTAGCACACACGGTACGTAGCACACACGATACCTGGCCCACACAATACCTAGTACTTACGGTACCTAGCACACACGAGACCTAGCACCCATGATACCTAACACATATGATACCTAGCACTCGTTATACCTAGCACGCATGATACCTAGCACACGTGATACTGAGCTCACGCTATTTATAGTACACGCCGTACCCAGCACCCGCCTTGCCGAGCACACGCGCTACCCAGAACATATCGAGCCTAGCACACGCTGTACCTAGCACACATTATACCTAGCACACATTGTACCCAGCACACATGATACCTAGCACCCATCGTACCTAGCACACTCTATGCCTAGTATACGCCTTACCCAGCACCCGCCTTGCCTAACACACGCAGTACCTAGCCTAGCTACCTAGCACATATCGTATCTAGCACATACACTACCTAGCACATACACTGCCTAGTTACCAACTGGCATGGCTACGGGAAACCAGAAAGCTGACAATGTGGGTACACTTATCACTTTAAGATTAAGGCGTATGGCAGTATGTAACTCAAGCGCAGTAGACCTTGCATACCTTGTCATAATTTTACCCGCCTCCTTAACAATAGAACGTGATAAGGCTTACTTTGGCTCAGAACAACTCAGAAACGTGGCTATACTATCATAAGGTAATCCCATCATCCGAGCATGGGCCCTATGCCCAGCGACAGGTATGTGCAATAAAGACACTCACGCCTATGACCAGAAGGGAGGATATGATAGTCTCAATGGCCTAATACTCAGGTATAGGTATATATGTACATAATGTGCATGGGACTCAACTGCTTAAAGAGTGTGGCGGAATATCTTCTGTCCACCGTCAACTTATTAAGGAAAATATTAAAGTGTTGTTATCTTCCCTTGGCTCAGGCGTTTATACTCAAAAGAAGTGTTGCAGCACCAAACGTGCCGCGATTACCCTGTGCCTCGTATACTTGTTCCTTATACTTGAGAGTGGCAATAATATCTCTATGGAGGGTAATACACAAAACAAGGAAATTGATTACTGGCTATGTATATTAATCTTTGCACCTTATTAGATAAGTGGCCTAGGGTCAAAGCATTTGTGTCTGAATAGTTAGGACTGTACCCATATACAAACTTGAAACATAGCTAACAGCAACATCTAGACATCCATTGCATCACATGCATAGAAAACCATAGTAGCACAAACCGAGGAGAAAATTGTGCAGCTAATATTAACCCATGTTAACCCTTGGCACTTGAGAGCAGCAGGCTCATAGAAGATACATATAAAGAAATTAAGGTTCAACACGTCACCAACTATGGAAAGCAAAATACCACAAAGCTGCACAAAAAATTATGATGTTCAGTCTGTAATGTGTGCGCTCCTCTTCCTAACACTTCCATTTTAGTATGTGGGGGAGCATATATAGTAGCCAATAGCCACAAATCAACTATGCACAGCCGTGCATTGAAAAGGGTGTTAAATTTAGTCTCCCGACTTGTAATGGTCATATAATCCAAGGGAGACATAGCTTATATTATCCTGGCTACTATAGAAATTGGAGCCATAATCTAGTGTACTAATTATTTAAGGTATAATATGGCAGATTTCAATTATTATGTCTGGGATAGTGTGTCAAGCTTGGTATGAGAGACAAAATAATACAAGTTATATGCCAGTTCAAAACACTTATGACAGACAGATCATATAGTTCCTTAAGAGCAAAGTCTACCTACCTATACTGTGTTTGTGTATAGCAGATCTGAAGTTAGAGGGTTGAGGTTACTGAAATAAACCCGGACCGTAGCGCAGAGCAAACTACAGGATCCCATGTCACTTGCATATGATAAAACATAGCTTATCCTTGACTCCCCTCTAGTGGTCACAGTTGGGATCATCATCTTATTTCTAGAAATTGTAATTTAATTTAAATCCCCAGCCTGTCGTTAAGTAAATATAGGTAAATGTCTTGGGCAATATCTAGCAGATGTCTAGATCTCATTAGTCAGGCTTGGGGGGAGGGGAGATGACCAGCCTCTGTCCCTTGGAGAAATCACAAAATTGAGCAGTATTGTCACCCGATACATCTATTACTGAGTTCAGCATAAATAAATTGACGGTACTGTATATTCCCCTGCATGCAAGTTACCAATCTAAAACATTTCTAAAAAAAACATAACAGACCAACCATATCAACCTCAAACCTATGATAATTTTCGACATATATTCTAGTAATAGCACTACATACAAACAATGGTTGCTATATAGGGAAAATACTTAACCAACACCAGTCTTATGAACGGTAATGAGAAATGGGGTAATTGCAACATATGCATTTGCATATGCTCTATGATCTGGTTGGTAACCTTCATGTAACGCCCATGTCTAGAGTTATTGTAAATATAGTCTTTTGCAAGTGAAAAGCTATGAGGGTAAGTTTGACTACATAGAGGGTCATTAGCAGTAAGACATTATACAGAGAGGGGGTGTGTAGCACATCTGCCGGGTTCCTGCCTATCCTATTCCTGATCTGCATGTAAGTTTCCGATTGTAGTATAAGCATTGCTGCTTGCAGTGCAGTAGAACTGGTCAAGCGGTAAGTGACACCATAGCAAAGTGGTTGGAAATCCGTGCCGAATTTAAAGTGAACCAGAGGCAGATCTGAGAGTGTCACCCGCCCTCACTAGAGCCAAACCTCCTCCGGATACCTTCAGACTGTGATCTCCAGCACTACTATCATGCCGCAGCTTAGTCTGCGTGAATGTGCGTACCAGTCTAGTGATAGGACCATCCGATCCTGTCTTTTCTTCTATATGGCACTGGTCAGGGGAGGGTATAGAGGGCTGATCCATATGCACACCACACATAGTTGTAGGGTTTGCCTGGGCCATGTGCAATAGCTTTCCCACAGTTTTAGACATCTGCATGAAATGATGTGCAATCAAGTCTAACATGTTGCGCTCCCATGTCTCAACTGTCTCCATGTCGCCCTCTCACCTTGCTATAGTGTCGGGTAAATGGCGTGGCTTCTCCAATTGGCAGCCGGTCTATTGCTCTGTAGGGTGCTCGACTTACTTTCTCCTGATCAAGGCGATGTTGAACACTGCATCTACTATTACTTCATAAGCCGCCACTGTAGCTGGTAGTGGAAGTATTGTAGCTCAAACCCCTTGAGGTAACGCATGGTCTAGAAAATGGCCGCTCACTGGCTGTAAGTAGTAGCAAGCTGCGTGGAAGAAAAAGGCTCTGATCTGTTAGTCCTGGTTCTCTTCTTGTCGCCAGACCTTATAGTCTTCCTCCCTATTGTAATAGTCACACATATTTACTTTCTTGGAGAGTCTTGAACGGTCGCAGAAGTATAACTTTTGAAATATCAATGGAGAGCTGGCTAGATATGCGACCGCCTCGGCTCCTGGCTAGCCCCGCCCCGTCAAGATTTAATATAATTACACAATATACCAGGCAAAATGACAAAGTGACAGTATATACCAATTTTTATATAATTGCATGTAATCAACACTACTTTAAAGAAGAACATGCACTGATACAGATATAAAAATCCAGTATCAAACCTTTTACAAACTTTAGGGCTGAAACAACTAATCGACATAATCAATAATAATCGATAATGTAAATAGTTGTCAACGATTTTCATTATCGATTAGTTGATCTGTCGATTAGTTGGGCTGCTTGAGAAGACGTGCCTATTGCTGAGCGGGGAAGAGATCAGAGAAGACGTGTAGGAAGAGAGAAGTGAAGTCAGAAGTGAAGTCAGAAGAAGTGCGATAGAGAAGAAAACTGCAGGATGTAATTATTATCCGTGACCGATCCAGCTTTCAGGTCAGCTGATGTATGTGCAGGAAACTGACAGAGTGTCAGAGATAATAAACTTCCCGGTATACCCGAGCATACTTTGGGGCATTGTGGGACAAGTACCTTTATGTTGGAAGTGATCGGTACATTTAAAAAACTGCTAGTGTTATTGATATTATTAGCTGTAGCTGGCTGCTACTTAACGTTGCTTATTACAGCTGCCATTGTATGAACTGCTGACTCGGTGACTCCAAATGATTAATAATGTTCTTTTTGCCAATTATATTTTTTATTGTATGCTCGGTTCAAGCTTCTCTTGGCTTTAGAGTTAGATAAAAAAAACAGTCAGGCCAGAGCTAATGGATTATCTCTCCTTGGGTCTCAGCAAGTTACTTGATCCGGACCCTCACCTTGGCCTCTACCCTTCCATCCGGTCGATCCGGTCCCCGCAATCTCCTCACACCCTATGCGATCCTAACAGACAGCTCTAGTCTTATATTAAAAAACATCAACTGCTGACTGCATACAACACTGCTTCTGTTAGGATCACATAAGGTGTGAGGAGTTTGCGGGCACCGTATCGAATGGAAGGGGAGGGGCCAGGGTGAGGGTCCGGATCAAGTAACTTGCTGAGACCCAAGGAGAGATAATCCATTAGCTCTTGCTTGATTGTTTTTTTATCCAACTCTAAAGCCAAGAGAAGCTCGAACTGAGCATACAACAAAAAATATAATTAGCAAAAAGAATATTATTAATCATTTGGCGTCACCGAGTCAGCATTTCATACAATAGAAGCTGTAATAAGCAACGTTAAGTGGCAGCCAGCTACAGCTAATAATATCAATAACCACTAGCAGCTTTTAAATGTACTGATCACTTCCAACATAAAGGTTCTTGTCCCACAATGCCCCAAAGTATGCTCGGGTATACCGGGAAGTTTATTATCTCTGACACTCTGTCAGTTTCCTGCACTCACATCAGCTGACCTGAAAGCTGGATCGGTCACGGATAATAATTACATCCTGCAGTTTTCTTCTCTATTGCACTTCTTCTGACTTCACTTCTGACTTCACTTCTCTCTTCCTACACGTCTTCTCTGATCTCTTCCCCGCTCAGCAATAGGCACGCCTTCTCTAGCGTGGCTGCGTGCTGCAAGCAGCCCAACTAATCGACAGATCAACTAATCGATAATGAAAATCGTTGACAACTATTTTCATTATCGATTATTATCGATTATGTTGATTAGTTGTTTCAGCCCTACAAAGAATAACCTAGTGTACAATGTCTCTTTAAGGCATTGGCGTTATATTGTGAATAATGTGTTTAATCATGCTTTAAAATGTTTACATTAAGTGCATTAATGGCAGACTGACCTCCAGCCCTGTTAGGAAATTAAACCACTGTGCTTTTGCTTATCAGTAATTATGCAGAATGAATCTGCTTTTGAAGTAAAGCTGCTCTTAAAAAAAAAAAAATATATATATATATATATATATATATATATATATATAGTTTGTGTGCACAAGTTACCAATCCTAATATGTCATTAAACATACCTTATTAGGATCCATGTTCATAGAGTCGGAGGGCTGCACATAAATACAGTAAGTAGCAAAGAGAATTCAGATTTGTTTGGGAATGAGACATATTAAGAGAAACAGATTGAAGAGAGTCCAAGAGAAGAATTCAGATTTGTTTGGGAATGAGACATATTAAGAGAAACAGATTGAAGAGAGTCCAAGAGAAGTGAGGGGAGATAGAAAAGCAAAGCAATCAGAGAGATAGAGAGAATAAAAGTGAAAACTAGAAGATTATTGGAATGATGGAAAATGAGGAATAAGATGAGGTTGAGAAGACGGGCAAGTGAAAAACAGTTTTATGTAAGTTCCTCAAGTCCAAAAACTATTTTCTCTTGTAAGGTGTATCCAGTCCACGGATCATCCATTACTTGTGGGATATTCTCCTTCCCAACAGGAAGTTGCAAGAGGATCACCCACAGCAGAGCTGCTATATAGCTCCTCCCCTAACTGCCATACCCAGTCATTCTCTTGCAACTCTCGACAAGCATGGAGGTAGTAAGAGAGAAGTGGTGAAAAGTAGTTATTTTTTTCTTCAATCAAAAGTTTATTTTTAAATGTTACCGGAGTTGTACTATTTTGTCACAGGCAGAAAATAGAAGAAGAATCTGCCTGTGATCTCTATGATCTTAGCAGGTTGTAACTAAGATCCATTGCTGTTCTCACACATAACTGAAGAGAGAGGTAACTTCAGCTGGGGAATGGCGTTCAGGGTATCCTGCTATGAGGTATGTGCAGTTAAAAAAATTTCTAGAGATGTAAATGCTAGAAAATGCTGCTGATACCAGATTTATGTAAGGTAAGCCTGAATACAGTGATTTAATAGCACTGGTATCATGCTTACTCTCAGAGTTAATACTCTTATAAATTTGCAATATAAAACGTTTGCTGGAATGTTTAAGCGTTTTTATATATGCTTTGGTGATAAAACTTTATTGGGGCCTAGTTTTTTTCCACATGGCTGGCTTAAATTTGCCTAGAAACAGTTTCCTGAGGCTCTCCACTGGTTTAACATGAGTGGGAGGGGCCTAATTTAGCGCTTAATTGCGCAGTAAAAATTACAGACTGAGCATCCAGCTTTCCTCAAGGAGTCCCCTGAATGCTATAGGACATCTCTAAAGGGCTATTTGGCTTTCCAAAGTCGTTTGCTGGGAAGGTAGGGCCACAGCAGAGCTGTGGCAATTTGTTGTGACTGTTAAAAAAGTCTGTACTGTTTTTTTGATCTGTTTTTTTAACTAAGGGGTTAATCATCCATTTGCAAGTGGGTGCAATGCTCTGTTAGCTTATTATACACACTGTAAAAATTTCGTTTGATTTACTGCCTTTTTTCACTGTTTTTCAAATTCTGACAAAATTTGTTTCTCTTAAAGGCACAGTACCGTTTTTATTTTTTGCTTGTTAACTTGATTTAAAGAGTTTTCCAAGCTTGCTGGTCTCATTGCTAGTCTGTTTAAACATGTCTGACATAGAGGAAACTCCTTGTTCATTATGTTTAGAAGCCATGGTGGAACCCCCTCTTAGAATGTGTACCAAATGTACTGATTTCACTTTAAGTAATAAAGATCATATTCTGTCTTTAAAAAATTTATCACCAGAGGAATCTGACGAGGGGGAAGTTATGCCGACTAACTCGCCCCACGTGTCAGACCCTTTGACTCCCGCTCAAGGGACTCACGCTCAAATGGTGCCAAGTACATCTAGGGCGCCCATAGCGTTTACTTTACAAGACATGGCGGCGGTCATGGATAATACACTGTCAGCGGTATTATCCAGACTACCTGGGTTTAGAGGAAAGCGAGACAGCTCTGGAATTAGAAGAAATACAGAGCATACTGACACTTTAAGAGCTATGTCTGATACTCCCTCACAATATGCAGAAGCTGAGGAAGGAGAGCTTCTTTCTGTGGGTGATGTTTCTGACTCAGGGAAGATGATTCAACTTGATTCTGATATGTCTACATTTAAATTTAAGCTTGAACACCTCTGCGTGTTGCTCAGGGAGGTTTTAGCTGCTCTGAATGACTGTGATACAATTGCAGTTCCAGAGAAGTTGTGTAGATTGGATAAATACTATGCAGGGCCGGTGTGTACTGATGTTTTTCCAATACCTAAAAGGTTTACAGAAATTATTACTAAGGAATGGGATAGACCAGGTGTGCCGTTCTCTTCCCCTCCTATTTTTAGAAAAATGTTTCCAATAGATGCCCCCACACGGGACTTATGGCAGACAGTCCCTAAGGTGGAGGGAGCAGTTTCTACCCTAGCGAAGCGTACTACTATCCCTGTCGAGGACAGTTGTGCTTTCTCAGATCCAATGGATAAAAAGTTAGAGGGTTACCTTAAGAAAATGTTTATTCAGCAAGGTTTTATTCTACAGCCTCTTGCATGCATTGCCCCAGTCACTGCTGCTGCGGCTTTCTGGTTTGAGTCTCTGGAAGAGGCTTTACAGGTAGAGACTCCATTGGATGACATACTTGACAAGCTTAGAGCACTTAAGCTAGCCAATTTTTTTGATTCTGATGCCATTGTTCATTTGACTAAACTAACGGCTAAGAATTCTAGTTTTGCTATACAGGCGCGCAGGGCGCTATGGCTTAAACCATGGTCAGCTGACGTCACTTCAAAGTCTAAGCTGCTTAACATTCCTTTCAAGGGGCAAACCCTATACGGGCCTGGTTTGAAGGAGATCATTTCTGATATCACTGGAGGAAAAGGTCATGCCCTTCCTCAGGATAGGTCCAAATCAAGGGCCAAACAGACTAATTGTCGTGCCTTTCGAAACTTCAAGGCGAGTGCGGCATCAACTTCCTCTAATGCAAAACAAGAGGGAACTTTTGCTCAGTCCAAGTCGGTCTGGAGACCTAACCAGACCTGGAACAAAGGTAAGTAGGCCAAAAAGCCTGCTGCTGCCTCTAAGACAGCATGAAGGATCGGCCCCCTATCCGGTAACGGATCTAGTAGGGGGCAGACTTTCGCTCTTCGCCCAGGCTTGGGCAAGAGATGTCCAGGATCCCTGGGCGTTGGAAATTATATCCCAGGGATATCTTCTGGACTTCAAGGCTTCCCCCCCAAAAGGGATATTTCACCTTTCACAATTATCTGCAAACCAGATAAAGAGAGAGGCATTCTTACACTGTGTTCAAGACCTCCTAGTTATGGGAGTGATCCATCCAGTTCCAAAGGAGGAACAGGGAGAGGGTTTTTACTCAAATCTGTGGTTCCCAAAAAAGAGGGAACCTTCAGACCAATTTTGGATCTCAAGATCTTAAACAAATTCCTCAGAGTTCCATCATTCAAGATGGAGACTATTCGTACCATCCTACCTATGATCCAGGAGGGTCAATATATGACTACAGTGGATTTAAAGGATGCTTATCTTCACATTCCGATACACAAAGATCATCATCGGTTTCTCAGGTTTGCCTTCCTAGACAGGCATTACCAGTTTGTAGCTCTTCCCTTTGGATTAGCTACAGCCCCAAGAATCTTTACGAAGGTTCTGGGGTCACTTCTGGCGGTCCTAAGACCGCCAGAAGTGACCCTTATTTAGACGACATCCTGATACAGGCGTCAAATTTCCAAATTGCCAAGTCTCATATGGACATAGTTCTGGCATTCCTGAGGTCGCATGGGTGGAAAGTGAACGAAGAAAAGAGTTCTCTATCCCCTCTCACAAGAGTTTCCTTCCTAGGAACTCTGATAGATTCTGTAGAAATGAAGGTTTACCTGACAGAGACCAGGTTATCAAAACTTCTAAATTCCTGCCGTGTTCTTTATTCCACTGCTTGCCCTTCGGTGGCTCAGTGTATGGAAGTAATCGGCTTAATGGTAGCGGCAATGGACATAGTACCGTTTGCACGCCTACATCTCAGACCGCTGCAACTCTGCATGCTCAGTCAGTGGAATGGGGATTACACAGATTTGTCCCCTCTACTAAATCTGGATCAAGAGACCAGGGATTCTCTTCTCTGGTGGCTATCTCGGGTCCATCTGTCCAAAGGTATGACCTTTCGCAGGCCAGATTGGACAATTGTAACAACAGATGCCAGCCTTCTAGGCTGGGGGGCAGTCTGGAACTCCCTGAAGGCTCAGGGATTGTGGACTCAGGAGGAGACACTCCTTCCAATAAACATTCTGGAACTGAGAGCGATATTCCATGCTCTTCAGGCTTGGCCTCAGCTAGCGACAATGACGTTCATCAGATTTCATTCGGACAACATCACGACTGTGGCTTACATCAACCATCAAGGGGGAACAAGGAGTTCCCTAGCGATGTTAGAAGTCTCAAAGATAATTCGCTGGGCAGAGACTCACTCTTGCCACCTATCAGCTATCCATATCCCAGGTGTAGAGAACTGGGAGGCGGATTTTCTAAGTCGTCAGACTTTTCATCCGGGGGAGTGGGAACTCCATCCGGAGGTGTTTGCACAATTGATTCATCGTTGGGGCAAACCAGAACTGGATCTCATGGCGTCTCGCCAGAACGCCAAACTTCCTTGTTACGGATCCAGGTCCAGGGATCCCAAGGCGACTCTGATAGATGCTCTAGCTGCACCTTGGTCTTTCAACCTGGCTTATGTGTTTCCACCGTTTCCTCTGCTCCCTCGTCTGATTGCTAAAATCAAGCAGGAGAGAGCATCGGTGATCTTGATAGCGCCTGCGTGGCCACGCAGGACTTGGTATGCAGATCTGGTGGACATGTCATCCCTTCCACCATGGACTCTGCCGCTGAGACAGGACCTTCTACTTCAAGGTCCTTTCAACCATCCAAATCTCATTTCTCTGAGACTGACTGCCTGGAGATTGAACGCTTGATTTTATCAAAGCGTGGTTTCTCCGAGTCAGTCATTGATACCTTAATTCAGGCACGAAAGCCTGTCACTAGGAAAATCTATCATAAGATATAGCGTAAATATCTTTATTGGTGTGAATCCAAGGGTTACTCATGGAGTAAAGTCAGGATTCCCAGGATATTATCTTTTCTCCAAGAAGGATTGGAAAAAGGATTGTCAGCTAGTTCCTTAAAGGGACAGATTTCTGCTCTGTCTATTCTTTTGCACAAGCGTCTGGCAGATGTTCTAGACGTTCAGGCATTTTGTCAGGCTTTAGTTAGAATCAAGCCTGTGTTTAAACCTGTTGCTCCGCCATGGAGTTTAAATTTGGTTCTTAAAGTTCTTCAAGGGGTTCCGTTTGAACCTCTTCATTCCATAGATATCAAACTTTTATCTTGGAAAGTTCTTTTTTTGGTAGCTATTTCCTCGGCTCGTAGAGTTTCCGAGTTATCTGCCTTACAATGTGATTCTCCTTATCTGATCTTCCATGCAGATAAGGTAGTTCTGCGTACCAAACCTGGGTTTTTACCTAAGGTGGTATCTAATAAGAATATCAATCAGGAGATTGTTGTTCCATCATTGTGTCCTAATCCTTCTTCAAAGAAGGAACATCTATTACACAATCTTGACGTGGTTCGTGCTTTAAAATATTATTTACAAGCTACTAAAGATTTTCGTCAAACATCTGCTTTGTTTGTTGTCTACTCTGGACAGAGGAGAGGCCAAAAAGCTTCGGCAACCTCTCTTTCGTTTTGGCTAAAAAGCATAATCCTCTTAGCTTATGAGACTGCTGGACAGCAGCCTCCTGAAAGGATTACAGCTCATTCTACTAGAGCTGTGGCTTCCACATGGGCCTTTAAAAATGAGGCTTCTATTGAACAGATTTGCAAGGCGGCTACTTGGTCTTCGCTTCAAACCTTTTAAAAATTCTATAAATTTGATACTTTTGCTTCTTCGGAGGCTATTTTTGGGAGAAAGGTTTTACAGGCAGTGGTACCTTCCGTTTAAGTACCTGCCTTGTCCCTCCCTTCATCCGTGTACTTTAGCTTTGGTATTGGTATCCCACAAGTAATGGATGATCCGTGGACTGGATACACCTTACAAGAGAAAACATAATTTATGCTTACCTGATAAATTTATTTCTCTTGTGGTGTATCCAGTCCACGGCCCGCCCTGTCATTTTAAGGCAGGTATTTTTTAACTTTAAACTACAGTCACCACTGCACCCTATGGTTTCTCCTTTCTCTGCTTGTCTTCGGTCGAATGACTGGATATGGCAGTTAGGGGAGGAGCTATATAGCAGCTCTGCTTTGGGTGATCCTCTTGCAACTTCCTGTTGGGAATGAGAATATCCCACAAGTAATGGATGATCCGTGGACTGGATACACCACAAGAGAAATAAATTTATCAGGTAAGCATAAATTATGTTTTTACAGTATTTAAATACTGCTCAAAGGTTTTCCTACACTTTTATTATTGACAACAAATATGTGTAACTATATATATATATATATCAAAATAACAAGAGTAATGCATTGAACAATGATCCTTTTTTATTGGACTAACTATACATTTATAAGATGACAAGCTTTCGGAAGAGTGTCTTCCTTTTTCAAGTCTGTAGCAATACTGACCAATTTGATGGAATTTACAGATTATATCTTAAAACACAGGCTAAAAAGACAAACGGCTAGATTTAGAGTTTGGCGTTAGCCGTCAAAACCAGCGTTAGAGGCTCCTAACGCTGGTTTTGGGCTACCGCTGATATTTAGAGTCAGTCAGGAAAGGGTCTAACGCTCACTTTGCAGCGCGACTTTTCCATACCGCAGATCCCCTTACGCCATTTGCGTATCCTATCTTTTCAATGGGACCTTTCTAACGCTGGTATTTAGAGTCGTGGCTGAAGTGAGCGTTAGAAATCTAACGACAAAACTCCAGCCGCAGAAAAAAGTCAGGAGTTAAGAGCTTTCTGGGCTAACGCCAGTTCATAAAGCTCTTAACTACTGTGCTCTAAAGTACACTAACACCCATAAACTTATCTATGTACCCCTAAATCGAGCCCCCCCCCACATCGCCGCCACTCTAATAAAAATTTTTAACCCCTAATCTGCGGACCGCACACCGCCGCCACCTACGTTATCCCTATGAACCCCTAATCTGCTGCCCCTAACACCGCCGACACCTACATAATATTTATTAACCCCTAATCTGCCGCCCCCAACGTCGCCTCCACCTACCTACAATTATTAACCCCTAATCTGCCGACCGGACCTCACCGCTACTATAATAAATGTATTAACCCCTAATCCGCCTCACTCCCGCCTCACTAACCCTATAATAAAAAGTATTAACCCCTAATCTGCCCTCACTAACATCGCCGACACCTAACTTCAAGTATTAACCCCTAATCTGCCGACCGGACCTCGCCGCTACTCTAATAAATTTATTAACCCCTAAAGTTAAGTCTAACACTAACACCCCCCTAAGTTAAATATAATTTTTATCTAACGAAATAAATTAACTCTTATTAAATAAATTATTCCTATTTAAAGCTAAATACTTACCTGTAAAATAAACCCTAATATTGCTACAATATAAATAATAATTATATTGTAGCTATTTTAGGATTAATATTTATTTTACAGGCAACTTTGTAATTATTTTAACCAGGTAGAATAGCTATTAAATAGTTAATAACTATTTAATAGCTACCTAGTTAAAATAATTACAAAATTACCTGTAAAATAAATCCTAACCTAAGTTACAATTAAACCTAACGCTACACTATCAATAAATTTATTAAATAAAATACCTACAATTATCTACAATTAAACCTAACACTACACTATCAATAAATTAATTAAATACAATACCTACAAATAAATACAATTAAATAAACTAACTAAAGTACAAAAAATAAAAAAGAACTAAGTTACAAAAAATAAAAAAAATATTTACAGACATTAGAAAAATATTATAACAATTTTAAGCTAATTACACCTACTCTAAGCCCCCTAATAAAATAACAAAGACCCCAAAAATAAAAAAAATGCCCTACCCTATTTTAAATTAAAAAAGTTCAAAGCTCTTTTACCTTACCAGCCCTTAAAAGGGCCTTTTGCGGGGCATGCCCCAAAGAAAACTGCTCTTTTGCCTGTAAAAAAAAACCCATACAATACCCCCCCCCCAAATTACAACCCACCACCCACATACCCCTAATCTAACCCAAACCCCCCTTAAATAATCCTAACACTAAGCCCCTGAAGATCTCCCTACCTTGTCTTCACCACACCGGGTTCACCGATCCGTCCTGGCTCCGACGTCTTCATCCAAGCCCAAGCGGGGGCTGAAGATGTCCATGATCCGGCTGAAGTCTTGATCCAAGCGAGAGCTGAAGAGGTCCATGATTCGGCTGAAGACTTGATCCAAGCGGGAGCTGAAGAGGTCCATGATCCGGCTGAAGTCTTGATCCAAGCGGGAGCTGAAGAGGTCCATGATCCGGCTGAAGTCTTCTATCAAGCGACATCTTCAATCTTCTTTCTTCCGGATCCATGTTCATTCCGCCGACGCGGAACATCCATCTTCACCGACGACTTCCCGACGAATGACGGTTCCTTTAAGGGACGTCATCCAAGATGGCATCCCTCGAATTCCGATTGGCTGATAGGATTCTATCAGCCAATCGGAATTAAGGTAGGAAAATTCTGATTGGCTGATGGAATCAGCCAATCAGATTCAAGTTCAATCCGATTGGCTAATCCAATCAGCCGATCAGATTGAGCTTGCATTCTATTGGCTGATCGGAACAGCCAATAGAATGCGAGCTCAATCTGATTGGCTGATTCCATCAGCCAATCAGAATTTTCGTACCTTAATTCCGATTGGCTGATAGAATCCTATCAGCCAATCGGAATTCGAGGGACGCCATCTTGGATCACGTCCCTTAAAGGAACCGTCATTCGTCGGGAAGTCGTCGGTGAAGATGGATGTTCCGCGTCGGCGGGATGAACATGGATCCGGAAGAAAGAAGATTGAAAATGCCGCTTGATAGAAGACTTCAGCCGGATCATGGACATCCTCAGCCCCCGCTTGGGCTTGGATGAAGACGTCGGAGCCAGGACGGATCGGTGAACCCGGTGTGGTAAAATAATTACAAAATTACCTGTAAAATAAATCCTAACCTAAGTTACAATTAAACCTAACGCTACACTATCAATAAATTAATTAAATAAAATACCTACAATTATCTACAATTAAACCTAACACTACACTATCAATAAATTAATTAAATACAATACCTACAAATAAATACAATTAAATAAACTAACTAAAGTACAAAAAATAAAAAAGAACTAAGTTACAAAAAATAAAAAAAATATTTACAGACATTAGAAAAATATTATAACAATTTTAAGCTAATTACACCTACTCTAAGCCCCCTAATAAAATAACAAAGACCCCAAAAATAAAAAAAATGCCCTACCCTATTTTAAATTAAAAAAGTTCAAAGCTCTTTTACCTTACCAGCCCTTAAAAGGGCCTTTTGCGGGGCATGCCCCAAAGAAAACTGCTCTTTTGCCTGTAAAAAAAAAACCATACAATACCCCCCCCCAAATTACAACCCACCACCCACATACCCCTAATCTAACCCAAACCCCCCTTAAATAAACCTAACACTAAGCCCCTGAAGATCTCCCTACCTTGTCTTCACCACACCGGGTTCACCGATCCGTCCTGGCTCCGACGTCTTCATCCAAGCCCAAGCGGGGGCTGAAGATGTCCATGATCCGGCTGAAGTCTTGATCCAAGCGAGAGCTGAAGAGGTCCATGATTCGGCTGAAGACTTGATCCAAGTCTTCTATCAAGCGACATCTTCAATCTTCTTTCTTCCGGATCCATGTTCATTCCGCCGACGCGGAAACATCCATCTTCACCGACGACTTCCCGACGAATGACGGTTCCTTTAAGGGACGTCATCCAAGATGGCATCCATGATCCGGCTGAAGTCTTGATCCAAGCGGGAGCTGAAGAGGTCCATGATCCGGCTGAAGTCTTCTATCAAGCGACATCTTCAATCTTCTTTCTTCCGGATCCATGTTCATTCCGCCGACGCGGAACATCCATCTTCACCGACGACTTCCCGACGAATGACGGTTCCTTTAAGGGACGTCATCCAAGATGGCATCCCTCGAATTCCGATTGGCTGATAGGATTCTATCAGCCAATCGGAATTAAGGTAGGAAAATTCTGATTGGCTGATGGAATCAGCCAATCAGATTCAAGTTCAATCCGATTGGCTGATCCAATCAGCCAATCAGATTGAGCTTGCATTCTATTGGCTGATCGGAACAGCCAATAGAATGCGAGCTCAATCTGATTGGCTGATTCCATCAGCCAATCAGAATTTTCGTACCTTAATTCCGATTGGCTGATAGAATCCTATCAGCCAATCGGAATTCGAGGGACGCCATCTTGGATCACGTCCCTTAAAGGAACCGTCATTCGTCGGGAAGTCGTCGGTGAAGATGGATGTTCCGCGTCGGCGGGATGAACATGGATCCGGAAGAAAGAAGATTGAAAATGCCGCTTGATAGAAGACTTCAGCCGGATCATGAACCTCTTCAGCTCCCGCTTGGATGAAGACTTCAGCCGGATCATGGACCTCTTCAGCTCCCGCTTGGATCAAAACTTCAGCCGGATCATGGACATCCTCAGTCCCCGCTTGGGCTTGGATGAAGACGTCGGAGCCAGGACGGATCGGTGAACCCGGTGTGGTGAAGACAAGGTAGGGAGATCTTCAGGGGCTTAGTGTTAGGTTTATTTAAGGGGGGTTTGGGTTAGATTAGGGGTATGTGGGTGGTGGGTTGTAATGTTGGTGGGGGGGGTATTGTATGCTTTTTTTTTTACAGGCAAAAGAGCAGTTTTCTTTGGGGCATGCCCCGCTAAAGGCCCTTTTAAGGGCTGGTAAGGTAAAAAAGCTTTGAACTTTTTAAATTTAGAATAGGGTAGGGCATTTTTTTATTTTGGGGGTCTTTGTTATTTTATTAGGGGGCTTAGAGTAGGTGTAATTAGCTTAAAATTGTTATAATATTTTTCTAATGTCTGTAAATATTTTTTTTATTTTTTGTAACTTAGTTCTTTTTTATTTTTTGTACTTTAGTTAGTTTATTTAATTGTATTTATTTGTAGGTATTTTATGTAATTAATTTATTGATAGTGTAGTGTTAGGTTTAATTGTAGATAATTGTAGGTATTTTATTTAATTAATTTATTGATAGTGTAGTGTTAGGTTTAATTGTAAATTAGTTTAGGATTTATTTTACAGGTAATTTTGTAATTATTTTAACTAGGTAGCTATTAAATAGTAAATAACTATTTAATAGCTATTGTACCTGGTTAAAATAATTACAAAGTTGCCTGTAAAATAAATATTCCTAAAATAGCTACAATATAATTATAATTCATATTATAGCTATATTAGGGTTTATTTTACAGGTAAGTATTAATAATTGTAGGTACGTGGAGGCGACGTTGGGGGCGGCAGATTAGGGGTTAATAAATATAATATAGGGGTCGGCGGTGTTAGGGGCTGCAGATTAGGGGTACATAGGGATAACGTAGGTTGCGGCGGTGTACAGAGCGGCAGATTAGGGGTTAAAAAAATATGCAGGTGTCAGCGATAGCGGGGGCGGCAGATTAGGGGTTAATAAGTGTAAGGCTAGGGGTGTTTAGACTCGGGGTACATGTTAGGGTGTTAGGTGCAGACGTAGGAAGTGTTTTCCCATAGGAAACAATGGGGCTGCGTTAGGAGCTGAACGCTGCTTTTTTGCAGGTGTTAGGGTTTTTTTCAGCTCAAAATGCCCCATTGTTTCCTATGGGGGAATCGTGCACGAGCACGTTTTTGAAGCTGGCCGCGTCCGTAAGCACCGCTGGTATTGAGAGTTGCAGTGGCAGTAAATTATGCTATACGCTCCCTTTTTGGAGCCTAACGCAGCCCTTCTGTGAACTCTAAATACCAGCGGTATTTAAAAGGTGCGGGGGAAAAAAAGCCAGCGTTAGATACGCGGGTCATTACCGACAAAAAATCTAGCCGAAAGTGTTACAGAGGTCTGAATGCAGGGGGAGGAGGGGGGTTTAGGAGACAGGCAGATAGTGTCTCCTAAATTAAAAGGTATTAACCCAGTTGTTATGGCTGGATTTCTTATTCACTTATAGTCTGACTAGTGTAATAGTCTTCAGTTTTGGACAGCTAAATATCAGTAATAGTCCTAGATGTACGCATCTGACTGGATGTTCTATTTGTTTAGTAACTTAGGTACCAGGTTCAATATTGTGGTCAGTAAATTCTGCTGCCTTTGGGCAGCTTTAATCATTTATTGTGATAAAATACCTATAAATATTTATAAGCCTCTAAGATCATACTCAGTGCTTTTTTGTTTATATCTGTGCGTCCCCGTCCCCCCCCAGCTCACATTTTTAGGTTTAGTCCATTCCATATAAGGTAGGAGCTTCGGTAGTCTCAACAGGATATCTATGTTAATTCAGGCTGAGATCTTTTGTGCTTGTCCATAGATACCGATATCTACTCTAATACCTCCATCCTTATATATATGATACGTTCCTTTCATTAACTTAAGCCGGCCTTGGGAATTAATAGACATTGGTTTGACACTCACTGAGCAGTCATTCTTATATGTGTTTTTAAATGTTTGTGTTTATTCACCCCTATTTTTAATATAGTTATAACAGTAAAAGTTAAGTTTTAATTTAATTATCCGATTTTCCATCCTTTTCCTATTATTAAGATTGGACTTACTACCCACTTATAGTATTAGTGTGCCACTATAGTGCTTCTTTTTTATTTTATTTTGTAACATATTCACATAGGCACTAGGCACTGCCCCTCTATACGTATATATTACGATAGAGGGGACCTGGGTAGTTGCCCACCACCCTCTGCTACCTTGGAATTAAATTGAGGATCTATGCAAATGCATAGTTAGACAGATACTCCTAATAAGAAAAGTGAATGGCAACACCTCTTCCAGAGGGTGACCCAGAAATATCCACTGGAAACTGTCACCATGGGAAAATACCTGACGATCTATGCCAAAAAGGTGAAGAACACATTTTCAAACATATATGTATATATGCATATGTATAAACAAGAATGCTAACTGGATGAACAACACCTATACTAGAGGATAGCATAGCACCACCCATACAGTGGTTCAGGCTATCATAGATAATACATTTATCAAAAAAATAGACGTAACTTTGCGCAGGCGAGCTGGGCCGTAATAATGATAAATTGCGCCTGTCGGGAACAGCATTTACTCCCTATTTACTCCCTATTTATCACAGTACATCCGTATAAATATTTGCGCCGCCATGTTTTTATTATTAAAAAAACGTTTTTTAGGTAACTATTTAGCTAATATTTATATTACACAATGTTTCTGTGCTGTTTGTGCCATATGTTGATACAAAAATAAATATATCAATATATCGATATATACATATAAAACGTTTAGTACCATATGCGCCTTTGGAAGCGCAAATTACTGGGAATAACAGTATCTTCTTTGCGCTGAACTTTTGAAAAATTAGTTAAAAGAGTAAAGTACTGCATCACAAGATGTAAAAGCATGTATTATAATGGTGTTCGGCTCAGTCTGTATGGGGAAATATACAACACGCAATTACAGCCGGAATTATCGGCGCAAAGCAATAATGAATAAGCAACTGGGTGTATTTGTAGGTCGGGCTGTTAAATTACGCCTATTACTAATGTATATTTTTTGCACTCGGGAGCGCGCATGTGCGCCTAGGCGAATGCAAGTGGAGTGCGAAGAAGTTTCTCTCAGATTTGCGCTATTATAGGCACAGAGTTTGTATGCGTTTTTTTTGGACGATATTACAGGAGAATGGCTTTGATAAATCTAGCCCTAGTATAGCGGTTACAGTTAAGGCACAAAAGCATACAATGCCTGCTGATTGTACTATTCTAAAATTCTGTAGCAAAACTGAGTTTACACAGGGAAAATGGCTTGCTGATGTTATATAGAGTCCAGAAAACTCGGCACTTAATCGTGAATGTGGTACACTTGTTAGCACCACCATCTCAGTATAACCGCATGACAGCATGATAAAATGGAAAACCGTAATACTTTACTGAAGTGAACGATCACCACTAGAATCCTCCAGTCTGGAATTCAAAAGCAAGGAATGTTCCTCCTTGAGCTGCACACTTATAATCCACATGCATTGGAAAGCCGGTCCAGGCACAAAAAAATGACATCACACGCCAACTGCCGTTTCACCCCCCACGTGACCAAGCGTCATAGGGGCTTCCTCAGGGCGTACTTCTCAGCACATATTACACCAGTATTTAAACACTGCCCATTATTCGGATAGGTGGAATATTCAAGCAAAATTTAAAGAAACAGTACTTGACTAATAGCTGTGCACAAACAATTTATCTATTTACACTAATTACAGCATATTTGGTGTTTGCATCATATCAATTAGAGATACCTGTTATGGTTATAGGTAAGAGGAACTGCCTAAATTACATTTCTTTCATGTAATTGGCAAGAGTCCATGAGCTAGTGACGTATGGATATACAATCCTACCAGGAGGGGCAAAGTTTCCAAAACCTCAAAATGCCTATAAATACACCCCTCACCACACCCACAATTCAGTTTTACAAACTTTGCCTCCTATGGAGGTGGTGAAGTAAGTTTGTGCTTGATTTCTATGATTTCTTTTATGATAAGCGCTTCTAAGCATGTAAGTATGTTTTTCTTATTTAAGACACTCTCAGCTATGGTTTGGCGCTTTATGTATTAATATAAAGTTTTAAATATATGTATTTTACTTATATGTGCCATGAGTCAGGTCTATGTATATTTCCTTTTGCAGACTGTCAGTTTCAGTTTGACTTTTTTTCTTTTAATTTTGCGGGCAAAATTAGGCTTGCAAGGGCGCAAAATGCTGTTATTTATTGCGTCATTCTTGGCACAATAATTTTTTTGGCGTCTTTCATTTCGTCTTAGTTGACGCCAGGGTTCCTTGCCCGAGGTTGCGTCTGTGATGACACAAGTTGCGTAATTTCCGGATGTTGTTGGCGGCAAAACAAAATTCAACTTCTTTTTGCGTTGTGCGTCATACTTGGCGCCAAAAAATTTAGTTTATTTTTTCACCCCACTTCCTATATGCTTCTTGTCTTCTATATGCTCAGAGGGCTATGCTGTTTGCATTTTTTCCCATTCCTGAAACTGTTATATAAGGAGATTGTAAATTTTGCTTTAATGTTGTTTTACATTTTGCAAGATGTCTCAATCTGATCCTGTCTCAGAAGTAACTGTTGGAACCCTGCTGCCTGATCACAGTTCTACCAAAGCTACGTGTATCTGTTGTAAATTAGCTGAGATTATATCTCCAGCTGTAGTATGTATCAGTTGTCATGATAAGCTTTTGCACGCAGCAAACGTTTCCATCAGTACTAATACAGTTTCTGTTGTTCCTTCAACATCTAATGTACATAATATCCCTGTTGATATGAAAAATGATATTGCTGATGCGATACAGAAGGCTTTGTCTGCTATCCCACCTTCTAATAAACGTAAAAGGTCTTTTAAAACTTCTCATAAAATTGATGAAATTTCTAATGACCGACAACATACTGAATTATCCTCCTCTGCTGAGGATCTCTCTGATTCAGAAGACCCTACCTCAGACATTGACACTGACAAATCTACTTATCTTTTTAAGATTGAGTATATTCATTCCTTCTTCTAGGTTTAAAAGGTTGTACCCTTTGTCAGCGGCTAGATTAGAGTTTTGGGAAAAAATCCCCAAAGTTGATGGGGCTATTTCTACTCTTGCCAAACGTACTACTATTCCTATGGAAGACCGTACTTCTTTTAAAGATCCTTTAGATAGGAAACTTGAATCTTATCTAAGTAAAGCTTATTTATATTCTGACTATCTTCTCAGGCCTGACATTGCTATGGCTGATGTTGTGGCTGCGTCAACCTTTTGGTTGGATAGCTTAGCGCAACAGGAAACAGATCCTGATTTGTCTAGCATTGTTCGTTTGCTTCAACATGCTAATCATTTTATCTGTGATGCTATTTTCGATATCATCAAATTGATGATAAATCTATGTTTTTAGCTAGAAGAGCTTTATGGTTTAAATCTTGGAATGCTGACATGGTATCTAAGTCTAGATTACTATCTCTTTCCAAGGTAACAATTTATTTGGTTCTCAGTTGGATTCAATTATTTCAACTATCACTGGGGGGTGGGAGTTTTTTTGCCTCAGGATAAAAGATCTAAGGGTAAATCTAAAGCTTCTAATCGTTTTCGTTCTTTTCGACAGAATAAGGAACAGAAAACCAATCATTCCCCTAAAGACTCTGGTTCCAATTGGAAACCTTCTTCAAGTTGGAATAAATCCAAGCCTTTTAAGAAACCAAAGCCAGCCCCCAAGTCTGCATGAAGGTGCAGCCCTCTATCCAGTTCAGCTGGTGGGGGGCAGATTGAAATTATTCCAAGACATTTGGGCAGATTCTGTTCAAAATCAGTGGATTCAGAGTATTGTCTCTCAAGGGTATCGAATAGGATTCAGAGTAAGACCTCCTGTGAGAAGATTCTCTCTCACGTTCCAGCAAATCCGGTGAAGGCTCAGGCTTTTCTGAAGTGTGTTTCAGATCTAGAGCTTTCAGGGGTAATAATATCAGTTCCATTTCAGGAACAGGGTGTGGGGTTTTATTCAAATCTATTCGTTGTCCCAAAGAAAGAAAATGCATTCAGGCCAGTTCTGGATCTGAAGTTTTTGAATAGTTTTGGAAGAGTCCCAACTTTCAAGATGGTGACTATAAGGACTATTTTGCCTTTTGTTCAGCAAGGTCATTAGATGTCCACGATAGACTTATAGGATGCATATCTTCACATTCCGATTCATCCAGATCACTATCGGTTTCTGAGATTCTCTTTTCTAGACAAGCATTACCAATTTGTCGCTCTTCCATTTGGCCTAGCAACAGCTCCAAGAATCTTTTCAAATCTTCTCAGTGCCCTTCTATCTGTAATCAGAGAACAGGGTATTGCAGTGTTTCCTTATTTGGACGATATCTAGGTATTAGCTCAGTCTTTACATTTAGCCGAATTTCACACAAATCAACTAGTGTTGTTTCTTTAAAGACATGGTTGGAGGATCAATTTACCAAAGAGTTTCTTGATTCCTCAGACAAGGGTCACCTTTTTAGGTTTCCAGATTGATTCAGTGTCCATGACTTTGTCCTTAACAGACAATAGACAAATGAAATTGGTTTTAGCTTGTCGAAACCTTCAGTCTCAATCATTCCCTTCAGTGGCTATGTTCATGGAAATTTTAGGTCTCATGACTGCAGCATCGGACGCGATCCCCTTTGCTCGTTTTCACATGAGACCTTTACAGCTTTGTATGCCGAATCAATGGTGCAGGGATTATAATCCCAACATTCAACTCTCTCTGACTTGGTGGTTAGACCATCATTGTTTAATTCAGGGGGCCTCTCTTGTTTGTCCTACCTGGACTGGGATCACGACAGATGCAAGTCTTTCAGGTTGGGGAGCTCTCTGGGGATCTTTGAAAGCACAAGGGGTTTGGAAACCTCAAGAGGCGAGGTTACTAATCAATATTTTAGAACTCTGTGCTATTTTCAGGGCTCTTCAGGTTTGGCCTCTGTTAAAGAGAGAACCATTCATTTGTTTTCAGACGGACAATATCACAACTGTGGCATATGTCAATCATCAGGCCCCTAGCTATGAAAGACGTATCTTGGATACTTTCTTGGGCAGAATCCAGCTCTTGTCTAATTTCTGCGGTGCATATCGCAGGTGTAGACAATTGGGAAGCGGATTATCTCAGCCGTCAGACTTTACATCCGGGGGAGTGGTCTCTCCATCCAGATGTATTTTGTCAGATTGTTCAGATGTGGGGTCTTCCAGAAATATATCCGATGGCTTCTCATCTAAACAAGAAACTTCCCAGGTACCTGTCCAGGTCCAGGGATCCTCAGGCGGAGATGGTGGATGCTTTACCAGTTTCTTGGTTTTATCAACCTGCTTATATCTTTCCGCCTTTAGTTCTTCTTCCAAGAGTGATCTCCAAGATCATTATGGAACAATTGTATGTGTTACTGATAGCACCAGCATGGCCTTACAGGTTTTGGTATGCGGATCTTGTTCGGATGTCCAGTTACCAGCATTGGCCACTTCCTCTAAGACCAGATCTTCTGTCTCAAGGGCCGTTTTTCCATCAGGATCTCAAATCGTTAAATTTGAAGGTATGGCAATTGAACGCTTAGTGCTTAGTCATAGCGGTTTCTCTGACTCGGCAATTAATACTATGCTATAGGCTCGTAAGTCTGTTTCAAGGAAGATTTATTATCGAATGTGGAAGACCTATATTTCATGCTGTTCTTCTCATAAATTTCTCCTGGCATTCTTTTAGAATTCCTAGAATTTTAGTTTCTTCAGGATGGTTTGGATAAAGGTTTGTCTGCAAGTACTTTGAAGGGACAAATCTCTGCTCTTTCTGTTTTATTTCATAGAAAGATTGCTAAGCTTCCTGATATTCACTGTTTTGTTCAGGCTTTGGTTCGTATCAAGCCTGTTATTAAATCAATCTCTCCTCCTTGCAGTCTTAATTTGGTTTTGACGACTTTGCAGGCCCCTCCTTTTGAGCCTATGCATGTTTTGGATATTAAACTACTTTCTTGGAAAGTGTTGATTCTTTTGCTATCTCTTCAGCTCGAAGAGTTCCCGAATTGTCTGCTCTCTCTTCTGAGTCTCCTTTTTTGATTTTCCATCAGGATAAGGCTGTTTTGCAGACTTTCTTTAAATTTCTTCCTAAGGTTGTGAATTCTAACAACGTTAGTAGGGAAATTGTTGTTCCTTCTTTGTGTCCTAATCCCAAGAATGCTCTTGAAAGATCTTTGCATTCTTTGGATGTTGTAAGAGCTTTGAAATATTATGTTGAAGCTACTAAAGATTTCAGGAAGAGTTCTAGTCTATTTGTTGTCTTCTCTGGTTCTAGGAAAGGGCAGAAGGCTTCTGTCATTTCTTTGGCATCTTGGTTGAAGCTTTTGATTCATAAAGCTTATTTGGAGGCGGGACAGTCCCCCCCTGAGAGGATCACAGCTCATTCTACTAGATCAGTCTCCACTTCTTAGGCTTTTAAGAATGAAGCTTCAGTTGGTCAGATTTGCAAAGCAGCAACTTGGTCTTCTTTGCATACATTTACTAAGTTTTACCATTTTGATGTATTTGCTTCTTCTGAAGCAGTCTTTGGTAGAAAAGTTTTTTTCTTTCAATTTATGAGAAAAACTTATTTTTTGTGGATTTAATTTTTTCAGCAGAAAATAGCTGTTTTTATTTTATCCCTCCCTTTCTAGTGACTCTTCTGTTGACTTTCACATCTTGGGTATTTCTATCCCATGCGTCACTAGCTCATGGACTCTTGCCAATTGCATGAAAGAAAACATAATTTATGTAAGAACTTAACTGATAAATTCATTTCTTTCATATTGGCAAGAGTCCATGAGACCCACCCTTTTTCTGGTGGTTATGATTTTTTGTGTAAAAGCACAATTATATTTCCAGTTCCCCTTTTTTGTATGCTTTTTTTCTCTTTTTTTCTATCACCCCGCTACTTAGCTATTTATTAAACTGAATTGTGGGTGTAGTGAGGGGTGTATTTATAGGCATTTTGAGGTTTGGGAAACTTTGCCCCTCCTGGTAGGATTGTATATCCCATACGTCACTAGCTCATGGACTCTTGCCAATATGAAAGAAATGAATTCAGTTAAGTTCTTACATAAATTATGTTTTATGTTAGAGAGGACAGTGCCAACATACAGTGCCCCCAGAATACGCAAATTGTTTTTATTTACAAGAATGAGGCAAATTCGAGTTTTTCATTCAGCTCTTTTGGTGACAGGGTATTAAGGCGGTATATACTAGCTGCCTCTTTTCTAAGAAGCAGGTTGTCAATGTCCCCTCCTCTACCATGTAGAGAACATTTCTCAATCCCAATAAATTTAAGTTCATCAATAGAACAATTGTGTACAGCTATATTACTGTTTATTTCTCCATCTTTTGGTTTACTGATGTCATTATGATGTTCAGTTATTCTGTCTTTTAACATTCTCATTGTCTTTCCTTTGTAAAACAAAGGTCAAGGAAAGTACAGAAGATAAATATTTCTTTCCTAAGGTATGGAGAGTCCATGACGTCATTGAATTACTAGTGGGAATATCATTCCTGGCCAGCAGGAGGACGCAAAGAGCACCACAGCAAAGCTGTTAAGTGTCACTCCCCTACCCATATTTCCCAGTCTTTCTCTTTGCCTCTGTCAATGGAGGAGGTGAAGTTTGGTGTCTGAAGAAATGAATTCCTTTTTCGGGTACTTTTCCCTGCAAGCAAGGATTTGGGTTTAGCGTCAATCTCTTCAGTAGAGTAGTGGTGGCTTTTAAGCAGTTAGGAAGTTGTGAGGTAGTTCTTGCTTATTTCACTAACACATTGCTGCCCATGGTACAGAAAGCCAGAGTTGGTTACCCTGTTCTTTCTTTTTCTACAGGTCTCTGTAAGGAGTAAGTGTCCTTTCACGGCTTGTGAGATGTCTTCCTGCTGGACAGCTAGAATGCAGGTAAGTGCTTGTGTCTTCTAGGTCTTGGAGACTTGCACTTCAGAAGAATATTTTATATGCAGTAGATGGGGACATTTTTAAAATCCTTTATACAGGATTCTCTTTGGCAGTGGGCAGGCACATTATGTATCTTGAGACTAGGGGTTAATCTACCCTTTATTGGGACGTTTTTTCTGTTTGGGCTAACTTTGTTGAAATACTTTATTAGTATGTGTGTGGGGCTTATATTTTATACAGGAATTTATGTAAAAACTTTGGTTTTCTTTGCTTGCTTAGCTAGAACAGGCTAACTGAAAGACTGCTTGAGCGTTTGTGTAAATTTAGCTCCGATGTTGTAGGCAGAGGGAAAAGCGCGCCTTTTACTTGCGTAGTTTTCTCTCTCTGCCGGTCACGTGACTTCTCTGTGCTGTTGGATATTCACAGAGCGGAGCAGCATCATTGAATTTCAGTCTCTTCAGTGTCGATCAACTATACGATCGTTTTAGAGACTTCTGGCAGCCAAATTATGTATAAGTGTTACGGTAAGGCACCTCAGCCTGTCTGAGGTGTAGAGGGCCTGATTTGTTTATTATTGTAAAGAATTTTTGTATAATGTTAAGCTGCTGTGGTATTAAAAATTCTTAAAGTGACAGTGTATTTAAAAAAATTCTACAATTTGGGGAATTATTTATTTAGTATTATAGACATGGAAGACTCTTGTCTTTTGACAAATGCTTGTTATGCCTAGAGGCACAAATTGTTTTGCCTATGCAATTCTGTGCTGCATGCTTAGCTAGAACACTTCAATTTAAAGATAAATTGTTGTCCGCTGAGTTCAATGTCTCTCAAGATGATGCTGTTCAGGCAATTCCACATCTTTCTCCTCAAACGTCCCAAGCCTCTATGGCATCACATACATTGCCCTGCAGTTCCTCTCAGCTTCCTGGAGGAGTTTATTTGCCTGCAGATTTTGCTGCACAGTTATCTTCTGCGGTGTCTGCAGCATTAACTGCTTTTCCTATGCTGGGAAAACACAAGAGGAAAATTAGACATTCAGATAGAAAGGTTTCTGTTCCACCTACTGCTACGCATAAGTCTGATGAGGAGGATACGTCAGTAGCCGCTGAGGGTGAAATCTCAGATTCGGACAGTATTATTCCTTCATCTGATACTGAAGAAGTAAACTTCATATTTAAGCTTGAACACCTTCATGTATTGTTAAAGGAGGTATAGGCTACTTTGGACAACGATACTTCTGTCGTTGTCAACCCTAAGAAGTCTAGTAAACGTAATAAATACTATGATGTTCCTTCCTCTGTGGAAGTATTTCCTGTCCCAGACCGTGTGACAGAGATTATTTCACAGGAATGGGATAAGCCACCGATTCCTTTCTCCCCGTCTCCCATATTTAAAAAAGATGTTTCCTGTTGCTGACTCCGTTAAAGATTCTTGGTGCATGGTGCCTAAAGTAGAAGGGGCTATTTCTACTCTGGCTAAGAGAACTACGATCCCTATAGAGGATAGCTGCTCCTTTAAGGATCTCATGGACAAAAAGCTGGAAGCTTATTTGAAGAAGATGTATGTTCGTCAAGGTCTTCAATGGCAACCTGCAGTTTGTATTGCCACAGTAACAAGTGCGGCATCTTTGTGGTGCAATGCCTTGTCTGAATCAATTTTAGTAGAGACTTCGTTGGAGGAGATACAAAATAGGATTAAGGCTCTCAAACTAGCCAATTCCTTTATTTCTGATGCTAACATGCAAGTTATTAGACTGGGAGCCAAGATGTCTAGCTTCACTGTCCTAGCCGCAGGGCATTGTGGCTAAAATCTTGGTCAGCTGATGTTACCTCTAAGTCCAAGCTTCTGGCACTTCCTTACAAGGGTAAGACCTTGTTCGGACCTGGTCTGGCAGAAATAATTTCTGATATTACTGGTGGAAAAAGGGTCTTTTCTACCGCAAGACAAGAAGAACAGACTCAAAGGACGTTAAAGTAATTTTCGTTCCTTTTGTAACTTCAAAGGTCAAAAGTCTTCCTCTCCTTCCAAGCAGGAGCAGTCCAAGTCTTCTTCGAAGCCCAATCGGTCTTTGAATAAGGGGAAGCAATTAAAGAAAGTCAGCATAATGAAGGGTCGGTCCCCAATCAAATGGGGGGCAGACTTTCCCTGTTTTGTCAAGCGTGGAGACGAGATGTCCCAGATCCTTGGGCTGTGGACATAGTATCTCAGGGTTACAAAATAGAATTTAAAACTTTCCCTCCCAGGGGCAGATTACACTTCTCAAGATTATCTGCAGACCAGGTAAAAAGAGAGGCATTCTTGAACTGCGTTCAGGACCTTTCTTCCTGGGAGGGATTGTTCCAGTAAGGGAACAGGGTCTAGGATACTATTCAAATCTGCTCGTGGTGCCCAAAAAAGAGGGAATTTTTTGACCCATTTTAGACCTAAAGTGCCTCAACAAGTTTCTCAGGGTACCCTCTTTTAAAATGGAAACCGTTCGTTCCATTCTTCCTGTGGTCCAAGAGGGTCAGTTCATGACAACCATAGACCTGAAGGACGCGTATCTTCATGTTCCCATCCACAGGGATCATCACAAATTCCTGAGATTCGCCTTTCTAGACAAACACTTTCAGTTTGTGGCTCTTCTGTTTGGCCTTGCCACAGCTCCCAGAATTTTCTCAAAGGTTCTAAGTGCTCTCTTGGCAGTGATCAGGTCTCGAGGAATTGCAGTGGCGCCCTACTTGGACGACATATTGGTTCAGGCGCCATCTTTTCAACAAGCAAACTCTCATACAGAGATCTTGTTGTCTTTTCTACGTTCCCACGGTTGGAAAGTAAATCTGGAAAAGAGTTCCCTTGTTCCAGCTACAAGGGTGGTTTTCTTAGGGACCATAATAGATTCCCTATTTATGAAAAAAATTCTCACAGAGGTCAGAAAATCCAGAAATCTCTCCTCTTGTCTCTCTTTACATCTTCTGTTCGGCCATCAGTGATTCAATGTATGGAGGTAATTGGTCTGATGGTCGCTTCCATGGACATAATTCCTATTGCTCGATTCCATTTGAGAGCTCTGCAATTATGCATGCTCAGACAATGGAACGGAGACCATTCGGATCTGTCTCAGAGGATAGATCTAGACCAGTCGACAAGAGACTCTCTCCCGTGGTGGCTTTCTCAGGACCATCTGTCTCAGGGCACATGCTTTCAGAGACCTTCCTGGGTGATTGTGACCAAGGGGAGCCGTCTGGGACTCGTTAAAGGTGCAGGGACTATGGACTCGGGAGGAGTCTGCTCTCCCCATAAACATCTTGGAATTGAGAGCGATTTACAATGCTCTGATGGCTTGACGTCAATTGTCCTTAGCCAGGTTTATCAGGTTTCAGTCAGACAACATCACCTCAGTGGCTTACATCAACCACCAGGGAGGAACTCGGAGTTCCTTAGCCATGAAAAAGGTGGCACAAATTATTCAGTGGGCAGAAGCTCACAATTGTTGTCTATCTGCAATCCACATTCCTGGGGTGGACAACTGGGAAGCGGATTTCCTGAGCAGACAGACATTTCATCCTGGGGAGTGTTCTCCAGGTTAACCCTCAAATGAGGGGTGCCGGAGTTGGATCTAATGGTGTCTCAGCAGAAAGCCAAGCTTTCAAGGTACGGTTCAAGGTCAAGAGCTCCTCAGGCCGCTCTGATAGACGCCCTGGCGGTTCCTTGGGATTTTGGTCTAGCATACCTGTATCCTCCGTTTGCGCTCCTTCCATGAGTTATTGCTCGTATCAAACAGGAGAGAGCATCAGTAATTCTAATATCTCCTGCATGGCATTGCAGGATCTGGTATGCAGACCTAGTGAAGATGTCATCTCTGCCACCTTGGAGGTTGCCTCTGAGGAAGGACCTTCTAACTCAGGGTCCATTCCTCCATCCAAATCTTGTTTCTCTGAAGCTGCTTGGAGATTGAACGCTTAGTTTTGTCTAAGCATAGATTTTCTGAATCGGTCATTGAGACCATGATCTAGGCAAGCCTTTTACTCGAATAATTTACTATAAGGTATGGCCTAAATACCTTTATTGGTGTGAATCTAAGGGCTACTCTTGGAGTAGGGTCAGGATTCCTAGAATTTTGTCTTTTCTCCAGGAAGGTCTGGAGAAAGGGTTGTCAGTCAGTTCTCTGAAAGGTCAGATTTCTGCATTATCTATTTTGTTTCACATGTGCGATGTTGTGCGTGCTCTAAAATTCTACCTACAGACGACTAAGGATTTTTGCCAGTCTTCTGCCCTGTTTATTTGTTTGTTTCTCAGGAAAGCATAAGGTTCATAAGGCTACTGCTACTTCTCTTTTCCTCTGGTTGAGAAGTATAATTCGTTTTGCTTATGAGACTACTGGACAGCAGCCTCCTGAGAGAATTACAGCTCATTCCACTAGGGCTGTCTCCTCTTCTTGGGCCTTCAAAAATAAAATTTCTGTAGAACAGATTTCCAAGGCTGCAACTTGGTCCTCTCTGCATACTTTTTCCAAATTTTATACTCTTGCCTCGGCTGAGGCCTCTTTTGGGAGAAAGGTTCTTCAAGCGTTGGTGCCTTCTGTTTAGGTCTGCCTGTCTTGTTCTCCCTCCCTGTTCATTCGGTGTCCTCTAGCTTGGGTATTGGTTCCCACTAGTAATTGAATGACGTTGTGGACTCTCCATATCTTAGGAAAGAAAACAAAATGTATGCTTACCTGATAAATTTCTTTCTTTCCGCATATGGAGAGTCCACGACCTCACCCTTTATTAAGACAGTTATTTTTTTTACTAAACCTCAGGCACCTCTACACCTTTGTGTTATTCCTTTTCCATTTACCTTCGGTCTAATGACTGGGGATTATGGGTAGGGTAGTGACACTTAACAGCTTTACTGTGGTGCTCTTTGCCTCCTCCTGCTGGCCAGAAGTGATATTCCCATTAGTAATTGAATGACGTCGTGGACTCTCCATATCCGGAAAGAAAGAAATTTATCAGGTAAGCATAAATTTTGTTTTTCTGATTTACAGTTTATAAACTGCCTAATCTCAAAACTCTTATCCCTAGTACTAAACGGTTTTGTCTTTACAATAAGTTTGCAAAAGACACAATTGCTACATTGGAGACATCCCTGAATTTTTTGGTGTTTTTCCAGCCAATTTAACTCTCTTGGATTTCTTACGTAATCGCTCTTTACCAATTTATCCTTTAAATTATTTTAAATTATGTAACTGGATCGAAACTGTGGCTATTATACTGGCTTTAGGCGGTTTGCTCACATAGATTGGACGTGTGTGGACACACCCAAATAAAATAAAATAAGCATTTTGAAATGAAGTGGTGTCATACCTTTATTTGAATAAAATTTGAGTGCTGAAATCCCTGGTTTTTCAAGAGAATATATGTATTCTCCATATTCTTTCTTGTTCTTGACGTTTAAATATGTTTTTTCAGGGTCTGCACCTTATACAAATTAAATATTGATAATATATTATATTTTCCTCTCCCCACCTGTAAGTATATCTTTTATATATACTGTATATACACATACAACCCCAATTCCGAAAAAGTTGGGACAGTATGGAAAATGCAAAAAACTAACAACAGGAGTCATTTGGAAATTCAATTCACCCTGTACTATATTGAAAACACATTCGCCTAGATTACAAGTCTTGCGTTAGCCTTAAAAAGCAGCGTTGGCAGGTCCTAACGCTGCTTTTTAACGCCCGCTGGTATTACGAGTCTTGAAATGACAGGTGTACCGCTCACTTTTTTGGCCAGACTCGAAAATACCGCAAATCCACTTACGTCCATTGCTTATCCTATTTTTTCAATGGGATTTGCCTAACGCCGGTATTACGAGTCTTCCAAAAAGTGAGCGGTAGACCCTCTCCTGTCAAGCCTGGTACCGCATTTAAAAGTCAGTAGTTAAGAGTTTTATGGGCTAACGCCGTAGTATAAAACTCTTAACTAAAGTGCTAAAAAATACACTATCACCCATAAACTAACAGTGTAGAGAGTGGTGTACACACACGCACACCACACCCTTTAGGGGGCGCCTCCTAATCTATACAGACAGCAAAGGGCAAAGTAGTGCAGATGTTATATAACAATAATAGTGTAATGGATCAATATACTAAAACAATATTTGTAAAAGACATAAAAAATACAGCAAGAAAAACAATACATGAAAATAAAATACCTAAAGAATGATTAATCTTAAAAAAGTATATAAAAGTCCATAAAAACCAGTATAACATAAAATTCCAAAAGAAGGGGCAGCACTCTGTCAAAGGACGGCCATCCTGGTAGTCCAAATCTGGAAAGAGAGAAAAACAGAGGCGCCACCATGGCCTAGTACCACCAAAGCATGTATAATTGAATGCAGATAGATGAATATACTCACAAACATAAAGCACCCAGCGGTGCTAGTAGGGCAGACTGGAACTTTGCAGTGGTCCAGCTCACTGTTGACCCTCAGCGGGGATCCAGTCAATGTTCCTTGGAAGAGCCTATGGTAAGATGCCTGAGAGGACAAAAAAGGCAAACCAACATGTTTCATCAGGCCCACAGGAGGCTGAGAAACGCGTTGCATTGTTAATAAAGTATTTTAATTTTTATACACTTGCTGTTGTGGTGTATCACTATACTATTAAGCTGCTGAGAAATACTGCACCATTTTTTCTGCTGGTAGCAGTGGATTTCCTAGGATAACAGTCTACTGGGCGACTGTGAGGTCCCTTCTTGCCGATATTGCACCAGGGGATGCTTTGTATCCTGTAAGTGTAATCTTACCCTCCTTCTGCTTAAACGTTATTGGGCCATGTTGGTTTGCCTTTTTTGTCCTCTCAGGCATCTTACCATAGGCCCTTCCAAGGAACATTGACTGGATCCCCGCTGAGGGTCAACAGTGAGCTGGACCACTGCAAAGTTCCAGTCTGCCCTACTAGCAAAGCTGGGTGCTTAATGTTTGTGAGTATATTCATCTATCTGCATTCAATTATACATGCTTTGGTGGTACTAGGCCATGGTGGCGCCTCTGTTTGTTTTTCTCTCTTTCAAACAACCATAAACTACCTATTAACCCCTAAACCGAGCCCCCCCCCCACACATTGCAAACACTAAAATAAAAATTTTAACCCCTAATCTGCCAAACCGGACATCGCCGCCACTATAAAAAATATATTAACCCCTAAACCGCCGCACTCCCGCATCGCAAACACTAGTTGCATTTTATTAACCTCTAATCTGCTGTCCCTAACATCGCCGACACCTACCTACATTTATTAACCCCTAATCTGCCGTCCCCAACGTCGCCGCAACTATATTAAATGTATTAACCCCTAAATCTAACCCCAACCCTAACACCCCCTAACTTAAATATAATTTAAATAAATCTAAATAAAATAACTACAATTAACTAAATTATTCCTATTTAAAACTAAATACTTACCTATAAAATAAACCCTAAGCTAGCTACAATATAATTAATGGTTACATTGTAGCTATCTCAGGGTTTATTTTTATTTTACAGGCAACTTTGTATTTATTTTAACTAGGTAGAATAGTTATTAAATAGTTATTAACTATTTAATAGCTACCTAGTTAAAATAAAACCTAACCTAAGTTACAATTACACCTAACACTACACTATAATTAAATAAATTCCCTAAATTAACTACAATTAAATACAATTAAATACAACTATCTAAAGTACGAAAACCCCCTACTAAATTACAGAAAATAATAAAATAATTACAAGTTTTTTAAACTAATTACACCTAATCTAATCCTTCTAATAAAATAAAAAAGCCCCCCAAAATAATAAAAAGCCCTAGCCTATACTAAATTACAAATAGCCCTTAAAAGGGTCTTTTGCGGGGCATTGCCCCAAAGTAATCAGCTCTTTTACCTGTAAAAAAAAAAAAGTACAATACCCCCCCAACATTAAAACCCACACACCCAACCCTACTCTAAAACCCACCCAATCCCCCCTTAATTAAACCTAACACTAACCCCTTGAAGATCACCCTACCTTGAGAATTCTATCAGCCAATCGGAATTAAGGTAGAAAAAATCCTATTGGCTGATGCAATCAGCCAATAGGATTGAGCTCGCATTCTATTGGTTGTTTCAATCAACCAATAGAATGCAAGCTCAATCCTATTGGCTGTTCCAATCAGCCAATAGGATTGAAGTTCAGTAAAAGAGTATATTTTTTGAAAAAGAACACTATTTAAATTCAACCAAATTGATGAAAAATCTCTATCAACAGATCAATTCTCTATTCTTTTTTTCCTTTTATATTCGTGTTATCTTGTTTTTTATTGTATAATTGTAATTTTAAAACTTTTTACAAACAGAATTGAGCCTTGATTAAAGCTATTTTGCATAAATCGCACATAAAATTCTTTTAAGGTCAATAACTGTTTTTACCAAGATTAGTTATGCCAAACATTTAGTTTGAATACAAGGAACATCAAATAGTATATATCTAGCGATATTGTTGTATGTAACAAAAAAGTATGCAATTTATTATTGAATGTGAGAACATTGCAACAAATGTAACACTTGTAAGAATCGTTGACGTTTAAGTAAAGGATGTCCAATTATATACAATATATATAATATATTCTACCTAGCAACAGAATTGTAATACTAGATCAAATATTGCTATTGGCTAATTTCCTTCTTAATATGAGGAGAGTCCACCGCTTTATTCCTTACTTGTGGGAAATACAGAACCTGGCCACCAGGAGGAGGGAAAGACACCCCAGCCAAAAGGCTTTAATACCTCCCCCACTTCCCTCATATCCCAGTCATTGTTTGCCTTTCGTTACAGGAGTTTGGCAGAGAAGTGTCAGAAGATACAGAGTAGTTCCTTATGGAGGGTAGTACTCTTCAGAATGGGACTGGAGTTTTAAGTGGTCTTGTCAGCCTCTCAGTGAGAGCATTGACGAATGTTAGGGTCTGGAGATGCAGGGAGAGTCTTTCTGCAAACCCATCCAGACTCGTATAAACAGCTTCTAAGCAATCAGTGTTGACGAATTTCACTGCCTGCTTCTATCACTCAAGTCCATGTCAGGAGCAATGCTACAAGACTGTCAAACTTGAGAGGCTGTGTGTCTGTTCCATGGCAGAGATTCCGGTAAGATCGTTTCATTTTTATACTCGTATGTTAACGAAAGAAGATAGGGTCACAGTGTTTTTATCTGTATTGAATCAAAGGTTATTATCTCCGGAAGGGGATTATTGAACAGAGGGGATTTATCGCATAATTTTATTATGTTTTATGCTGCGACGTGTGTGACATGAGGCTCAGGCAGATGTTGAAACGTTCAGGTTTTACTTTAGTTTTGGATAGCTGCGCGGCCTGCACTTTTTCCTGTAGTAGGGGCGGTCCAGCATGGTGCACCACGTGACCGGGTGTGGTCACACTAATTTTCTCTTTCCTGACCATGCAGTTTACAGGAGACAAAGCAGTTTCTCTGTGGGGCCTAGGTCATAGGAGGTGGTGAGTTCCCCAGCCATTGGGGATATAAAGGTGCCATTTATCTTTTTCTATAGTCCATCTTAAAAGCGCAAGCTATGGAGGACTCTGATATGTTAGAGGGTACTCCCTCTTTATCTAAGTCTAATACCTGTCTATATTGTGATGAGGCTATGGTATATCTGCCTGCTCAATTATGTTCCACATGCCTTGATAAAGTAATTATATCTAAGAAAACCAAGATGTTTAGTACCACTGAGCCATCCACCTCTGAGGAGTCTCCGTCCCATGAGGTGTGTTCCCTGCAGTCATCTCCTATTACACATGGAGCTTCCCATTGCACTGCTAATCCTCCTTCTGGAGGGGGCCCTCTTACCGCCAGACTTTACTGAACAGCTACAAACTGCGGCCTTCAGTGCTTTACTTCGCCCTGCTAAGCACAAGCAAAAGGTCAAATATTGCTATTCTTCCCAGGGGTCATCTACTAACTTGCTGGATTTATCTGATACAAGATTATCTGCTGATGAAGACGCCTCTGATACTTCAGAGGATGCTCTTTCTGGGTCGGAATCTGTTGCCTCTAGGCCTCCGGCTGCGGAGGAACCAGACTTTAGATTTAGGATCGAACACTTAGATTTAGGATCGAACACTTACGCTTTCTGTTAAAGACTACTACTGGCTACTTTAGAGGTTCCAGAACCTAAATTACCTGAGGAGCCTTGCATTCCTAAACTAGATAAGGTCTACAAGGACAGGGTGGTGTCACAGACTTTCCCGGTTCTCGTAAAGATGGCAAATATTAAGAACGAATGGGAGAGACTTGGTTCTTCTTTTTCCCCTTCTTCTTCCTTTAAGAAATTGTTCTCGGTCCCAGACTCTCAATTGGAGTTGTGGGGTTCCGTCCCTAAGGTGGATGGTGCTATATCCACGCTTGCTAAGTGCACTACTATCACGCTTGAGGATAGTTTGTCCTTTAAGGAGCCCATGGATAAGAAGTTAGAAACTCTGTTGAGAAAGATGTTTCAGCACGCAGGATATTTGTTTCAACCAGCAGCGGCAGTTGCTGTTGTGGCTGGAACCTCTACCGATTGGTGCTACTCTTTATCTGAATTGATCGAGGTGGAAGGTCCCCTTGACGCGATCTGGAAAGAATTAAGGTCTTGAGGGTAGCTAATTCTTTTATTTGTGATGCAAATATGCAGATTATTCGCCTGGAGGCCAAGGCATCTGGTTTTTCTGTGCTAGCCCGTAGGGCACTCTGGCTGAAGTCTTGGTCTGCGTACATGACTTCAAAATCTAGACTTTTTTCTCTTCCATTTAAGGGGAAGATTCTTTTTGGTCCAGGCCTGGACTCAATCATATCCACGGTCACTGGAGGCAAAGGTGCCTTTTTACCGCAGGATAAGAAGAACAAACCTAAGGGACAAGGTCCTAATTTTGGTTCCTTTCATTCGGATAAATCCCAATGCCAGCAGCCCTCCGCGAAGCCTGAACAGTCCAAGGGAACTTGGAAACCGATTCAGTCTTGGAATAAATCCAAGCAGAACAAGAAGCCCACCGAATCAAAGTCAGCATGAAGGGGCGGCCCCCGATCCATTGCTGGATCGTGTTGGGGGCAGACTATCTCTCTTTTTGGAGGCTTGGCTTGGGGACCTGCAAGACTCTTGGGTCCTGGAGGTTATCGCTCAGGGTTACAGGATAGGTTTCAAATCCCATCCACCCAGGGGTAGATTCCTCTTGAGAAACCTGTCTTCAAGACCAGAAAACGAGAGGCTTTTCCAGGGTGCGTGAGGGATCCTCCGTCCTGGGAGTAATTGTACCAATACCTCTAGCAGAGAGAGGTCTGGGGTACTACTCAAACCTTTTTGTGGTACCAAAGAAGGAAGGTACATTTTGCCCGATTCTGGACCTCAAGTGCTTAAACAAGTTCCTGTCGGTCCCATCGTTCAAGATGGAGACAATAAGGTCCATTCTGCCCTTAGTTCAAGAAGGAAAGTCCATGACTACGATAGACTTGAAAGATGCTTACCTTTGTGTTCCAATACACAAGGAACGTTTCAAGTTCCTAAGATTCGCGTTCCTGGACCAGCACTTCCAGTTTGTAGCATTTCCATTTGGTCTAGCTACGGCCTCAAGAGTCTTTACGAAGGTTCTGGGGATCAGCTCACAGTAGCCAGAACCAGAGATATAGCAGTAGCGCCATACTTAGACGACTTCCTGGTTCAGGCACCATCCTGTCGGCTGGCAGAGGACCATTCAAAGGCTCTTCTACTTCTTCAATCTCATGGATGGAAGATAAACTTAGTAATGAGTTCTCTTGTTCCCAGTACTAAGGTAGAATTCATGGCAACGATAATAGACTCCATATCCATGAGGTTATTTCTTACAGACCAGAGACGTTACAAAATAACTTCCAATTGTCTTGCCCTACAGACCTCTTTAAGGCCCTCTGTGGCCAGGTGTATGGAGGTAATTGGTCTCATGGTGTCCAGCATAGACATCATTCCATTCACAAGATTCCATCTCAGACCTCTTCGGCTGTCTATGCTGAGTCAGTGGAACGGCGACAACTCGTATCTGTCGCAACAGATTTCTCTGGACAACCGGTCAAGAGAATCGCTCTCTTGGTGACACTGTATCCAGATCACCTGTCCCAAGGGATATCCTTCTTGAGACCATCCTGGGAGATTGTGACTATGGATGCAAGTCTATCAAGATGGGGAGCTGTTTGGGGTGCCAGGAAAGCACAGGGCCTGTGGACTCGAGAGGAATCTCTCCTCCCGATAATACTTTGAGCGATCTTCAATGCCCTGAAGGCTTAGCCTCTTCTGCGTTCACCAAAGTTTATCAGATTCCAATCGGACAACATAACCTCAGTGGCTTACATCAACCATCAGGGGGGAACGAGAAGCTCCCTAGCGATGAGGGAAGTATCTCGGATTCTAGAATGGGCGGAGGTCCACAGCTGCTCTCTGTCAGCGATCTACATTCCAGGTGTGGACAACTGGGAAGCAGATTTCCTCAGCAGACAATCCTTTCATCCGGGTGAATGGTCTCTCCATCCCGAGGCGTTTGCGGAGATTTGCATCAGATGTGGGATGCCGGAGATAGATCTCATGGCGTCCCGGCTCAATACCAAGCTACCCAGATACGGATTGCGGTCCAGGGATCCTCCAGTGGAGCTAATAGATGCATTAGCAGTGCCTTGGACGTTCAATCTAGTTTACATTTTTCCACCGTTACCACTTCTCCTTCAGGTAGTGGCACACATCAAGCGGGAGCAATCTTCGGCAATACTAATTGCTCCATCGTGGCCGCAAAGGACTTGGTTCGCGGACCTTGTGGGGATGTCTTCCTCTCCTCCAAGGAGGTTACCCTGTCGCAAGGATCTGCTGGAACAGGGTCCTTTTGTTCATCAAAATCTAGATTCTCTGAGGCTGTGTGGAGATTAAACGCTTAGTCTTAGCCGAGAGGTTTTTCTGAGAGAGAGATTGATACTCTCATTCAAACTCGTCGCATCTATCATAAGGTGTGGATGGCCTACTTATTCTGGTGTGAAGAGCGTGGATTCCCCTGGCATAAGGTCAAGGTTTCCAGGATTCTTTCCTTTCTCCAGAATGGTCTGGAGAAGGGCCTTTCTGCTAGTTCCCTAATGGGACAGATTTCGGCTCTGTTTTATTGCACAAGAGGCTCGCTGAGCTTCCCGATGTTCAGTGTTTTATTCAGGCTCTGGCTAGAATCAGGCCTGTGTTTAGATCTACCGCTCCTCCTTGGAGTCTAAATCTAGTTCTTAATGTTTTGCAGAGGGCTCCGTTTGAGCCTATGCATGTAGTTGACATTAAATTACTGTCTTGGAAGGTTCTTTTTCTACTGGCTATTGCTTCGGTGCGCAGAGTCTCTGAGATGGCTGCCCTGTAATGTGAGCCTCCTTACCTCGTTTTTCATGCTGATAAGGCTGTTCTTCGTACTGGGTTAGGTTTTCTCCCTAAGGTTGTTTCTGATCGCAACATCAATCAGGAGATTGTGGTTCCTTCCTTGTGTCCTAATCCTCCTCCTTCAAAGAAACGGTTACTTCATAATTTGGATTTGGTTCGGGCTTTGAAGTTCTATCTATCGGTATCTCTTCTCTCCCTTCTTCGATCACATGGATGGAAGATAAACTATAATAGACTCAATATCCATGAGGATATTTCTAACCGACCAGAGGCGTTGCAAGCTAGCTTCGGCATGTCTTGCCCTCCGGACCTCCTTAAGGCCATCTGTGGCTCAGTGTATGGAGGTAATTGGTCTCATGGTGTCCAGCATGGACATAATTCCCTTTGCCAGATTCAGTCTCAGACCATTACAGCTGTGCATGCTGAGACAGTGGAACGGCAGTCAGTCGGATCTGTCTCAACAGATTTCCCTGGATAGCTGGTCAAGAGAATCGCTCTCTTGGTGGCTCTGTCCAGATCATCTGTCCCGAGGGACATCCTTTCTAAGACCATCCTGGGAGATTGTGACTATGGATGCGAGTCTCTCAGGATGGGGAGCTGTTTGGGGTGCCAAGAAGGCACAGGGCCTGTGGTCTCAGGAGGAACGCTCCCTCCCGATCAACATTCTGGAACTTTGAACAATCTACAATGCTCTGAAGGCTTGGCCTCTTCTGGGTTCGTCCGGTTTATCAGATTCCAATCAGACAATATAACCTTGGTGGCTTACATCAACCATCAGGGGGGGACGAGAAGCTCCCTAGCAATGAGGGAAGTATCTCGGATTCTGGAGTGGGCGGAGGTCCACAACTGTTCGCTGTCAGCGATCCACATTCCGGGTGTGGAAAACTGGTAAGCGGATTTTCTCAGCAGACAGTTCTTTCATCCGGGGGAATGGTCTCTCCATCCCAAAGTGTTTGCGGAGATATGCTACATGTGGGGGATCTCATGGTGTCTTGTCTTAATACCAAACTACCCAGATATGGGTCGAGGTCCAGGGATCCTCAAGCGGAGCTAATAGATGCATTGGCGGTGCCTTGGAGGTTCAGTCTAATCTACCGTATTCCGCCATTACCTCTCCTTCCTTGAGTAGTGGCCTGCATCAAGCAGGAGCAGGCGTCAGTAATACTGATTGCTCCATCGTGGCTGCTAAAGACGTGGTTCGCGGATTTAGTGAGGATGTCATCTTCTCCTCCAGGAAAGTTACCTTGTCGCAGGGATCTGCTGGAACAGGGTCCTTTTGTTCATCAAAATATAGACTCTCTGAGGCTGACTGTGTGGAGATTGAACGCTTATTCCTTGCCAAGAGGGTTTTCTGAGAGAGTTATTGATACTCTCATTCAAGCTCGTAAGCCGGTTACTCGTCGCATCTATCATAAGGTGTGGAGAACCTACTTATTCTGGTGTGAAGAGCGTGGATTTCCTTGGTATCAAGTTAAGGTTACCAGGATTTTACTGTTTCTCCAGGATGGACTGGAGAAGGGTCTTTCGCCCAGTTCCCTGAGGGGACAAATTTTGGCCTTGTCTGTTTTACTGCACAAGAGGCTCTCTGAACTTCCAGATGTTCAGTCTTTTGTTAAGGCTCTGATTAGGATCAGACCTGTGTTCAGATCTTTGGCTCCCCCTTGGAGTCTGAATCTGGTTCTTAAAGTTTTGCAACGGGCTCCGTTTGAGCCTATGCATGAAATTGACATTAAGTTGTTGTCCTGGAAGGTTCTTTTTCTACTGGCGATTGCTTTGGCCTGCAGAGTATCTGAAATTGCCACCTTGCAATGTGAGCCTCCTTATCTGGTGTTCCATTCGGATAAGGCTGTCCTACGCTCTAAGTTAGGGTTTCTCCCTAAAGTCATGTCCGACCACAACATCAATCAAGAGATTGTGGCCCCTTCTTTGTGTCCTAATCCTTCTTCTTCAGCGAAACGTTTACTTCATAATTTGGACGTGGTTCGTGCCTTGAAGTTTTATCTTCAGGCTACTAAGGATTTTAGACAAACTTCTTCCTTGTTTGTGGCATATTCTGTGAAGCGTAAGGGTCAGAAGGTCTCTTCTCCTCAGAGAATTACTGCTCATTCTACTAGAGCAGTGGCTTCCTCTTGGGCCTTTAAGAACGAGGCCTCTATGGACCAGATTTGTAAGGTGGCTACCTGGTCCTCCTTACACACTTTTTCTAAATTTTACAAGTTTGATGTTTTTGCTTCAGCTGAAGCAGCCTTCGGGAGAAAGGTTTTGCAGGCTGTGATGCCCTCAGATTAGGGTCCGTCTCTATTTTTGTCCCTCCCGTTATCATTCAGTGTCCTCTAGAGCTTGGGTATAAGTTTCCCAACAGTAAGGAATGAAGCAGTGGACTCTTCTTATATTAAGAAGGAAAACATAAATTATGCTTACCAGATAATTTCATTTCCTTCTGTATAAGGAGAGTCCACGGTCCCCGACCATGTTTCTCCGATGGACAGACCCCATAATTTATATTTCTCTTCTGGCACCTTTTATACCCTTATATTTCTCCTACTGTTCCTTGTTCCCAGAATGACTGGGGAATAGGGGAAGTGGGAGAGGTATTTAAACCTTTGCCTGGGGTGTCTTAGCCTCCTCCTGGTGGCCTGGTTCAGTATTTCCCAACAGTAAGGAATAAAGCCGTGGACTCTCCTTATACAGAAGGAAATTAAATTATCTGGTAAGCATAATTTATGTTTTTATGTGACATAAGTTGCAAGCTAGTTGGAGATATAAGTACACTTTTAATTTCACATATTAGCTGATCTAATATTATTTTGCTAAGTGTTATCAGATATAACTCAATATTAAGTAAAGCTAGACCCATAATATTTTTAGTTAGACTTAGGTTAACCAGGCTCAGTTTAGGTTTCTTACTATTCCATAAGAACTTTTTTAATATTGCTATTTAAATAATTAAAGGGACATTAAATAAATGCTACTAAAATCACACACAAATAGTGATAATAATACAGATCATTATGCAGGAATACATCCAAAGTGAAAAGAGTCTTTAATGGAAACAGTCCCATAAATACAATAGTTCAAACGATGTAGAAAGAAACACTTCATAGCATAATACTGTGTACATCTTCACTCCCCAGATGGAAGGCAGACCCAGAATACTCACATTAGTTAGAGCTTCAACAGCTCAAGATAATAAGCTCTATAGTGCAGACCCCAGGCAGGTTGGATAAATTGTACATTTGCTTTAACCATCTTATATTGCCTGTATCCAGTCTGCCTGGGGCCTGCACTATAGAGCTTATTATCTTGAGCTGATAACGGTAATGTTTTCTGTTTCTTTAAATCTTCTATACATTTCTTAATAACTGGTGTGAAATTTAAAGAGTATTATTCTGAAGGATCTAATTACATTTTTATACCTAGGTAGTTAAAATATAATTTGACTTTTTAAATATATCTGTTTTTGAGTCAGCTTTTTTATTAATCCATAATATTTCTGATTTAGGTTTATTAACTCTGTAGCCTGCTGAAGATCCAAAGTTTTCAATCAGAGTTTATAAATTATTTGTTATACAAGTTTCTAATAATAATAAAAGATCCTCAGCATATACTGATTCAGATTTTCTTAAAAATATTCCTTGCATTTCCTCCCTCAATCTATATAATAATTGCGTTTGTAAAACGCCCGTCGCCGTCGTCCGTTGCGTGCATTAACAAAAAAACACCTAACTGCCCGCACGAGGTATTAACAAAAAAAAAAACACCTAACCGCCCACACGAAATAATAACAAAAAACTAACCGCCCGCACGAAATAATTACAAAAAAACTAACCGCCCGCACGAAATAATAACAAAAAAACTAACCGCCCGCATGAAATAATAAAACAAAACCTAACTGCTCAAAGTATTAACAAAAAAAACCCTAACCGCTCGCACGAAGTATTAACAAAAAAAATACCTAACCGCCCACAAGAAATATTGTGCAAAATGTACCTCTAAACCGCCAACCACCACATCGCAAAATAATAAAGTAATTAACCCCTAATCCCCAATTTAAACAACGCAAATAACATAATTAAAATATTAACCCTTAAACCGCCAAACCCCCACAACACAAACGACCTAATTACACTTTTAACGCCTAAACCGCAAAAACCTCCACAACGCCAACTACCTAATTACAATATTAACCCCTAAACTGCCAAACCCCCAAAATGCAAATAATTAATCTAATCAATAAGCCCCCTAACCCAGTGATTTTTAACCTTTTTTTGCCGTGGCACACTTTTTTACATTAAAAAATCCTGTGGCACACCACCATCCCAAAATTTAAAAAAAATCACACATTGTAGCCTAATACAGCATATATATATACACATACACACAAACACACACATACTGTATGTATTGTGCTGTTATGCCATGCCTCCTACAAACTACCCCTGCACTGGGAGTAAAAAACAAGCAAAGTTTAAAAAATGTGTCACACTGTTGTCAGTCTGCCGTGGCACACCTGAGGATCTCTCACGGCACACTAGTGTGCCACGGCACACTGGTTGAAAAACACTGCCCTAACCCAACACCCCCTAAGTTAACCCCAATGATATAAAATAAAAAAAACTTACAAAATTAAAACAAATATATTAAACATTTTTTAAAAATCTAACATTACAAATAAAACCACTAAAATTACAATAAAAAAAATCTAAAATTACAGAAAAAAAATGTAATTATCCAAAATAAAATAAAAAAATGTAAACCTAAACTAATACCCCTATAAAAAGCCCCCCAAAATAAAAGCACCCTTTAATCTAACACTAAACTACCAAATAGCCCTTTACATTTTTTTATTTTTTGTAATTTTACATCACTTTAAAAAAATAGACTGCCCTCTGGGCAGGCTTATCGCCTAGTAGTGATATAAATTGCTTGAGTGCTACATTAAATAATAATGGTGATAAGGGACATCCTTCTCTAATACATCTAAGCAATCTAAATTAGGTTTTTTCATAAATTGTCTTCTTAATATGTCTATTTAACAATTTCAACCTGCACACTTCTACAAACCCTGAACTATTAAAGTACATTTAGTTTTAATAAACTATTCCATAAATATAAGGACTTGAAATTTGGGTGCTGCATTACTCCACATTATAAGAGAATATTATGAAACCAATATATGTTTGGGTATGACACATGCTCTTGCACAAATGTTTATTCTATATTTTTTTTATTTTTATTTTTTAACACAGCTGTTTTGAAACATTCACAATTGGTGTTATTTAGAGTAGAAATTAAGTAAGAAAACTTTTTGGGAAATTGTGATTAAGAAGCAGAAATGCAAGATGAAGAGAGAGCTTTAACTAAGAAGATTAACTGATAGTTTGGGTTATATGATTATTTGAATGGTAACCAAAATCTGTATTTCTTAATGCTTTTCTTAATGTTTTAGGTGGCTTGTTATAGTCCAAATAATGACCAGTGGTCTCTGGTAACCCCAATTCCTATAGGACATGGAGAGCCTGGTATTGCTGTACTGTCTAACAAAATATATGTCCTGGGAGGCAGGTCACACAACCAAGGTGATCGTACAGAATTAGTTCATGTGTATGACGCTGAAAAAGACTGCTGGAATGATGGGCCACCTCTAGAAGTTGATATATCTGGAATGGCAGCCTGTGTCATCACTCTCCCAAGATCTGTTATCTCAGATCCTGATTTATGGACGCCTGAGACATATATGGATTACAATGCTTCTGAAGTCTTGAGTTTGTCAGACTGGGAGGACTTGGATAACTCAGATGAAGACTGACATCCCTCTTGATGATGTACAAACGTTTGGCCCTCCTAATTTTTACATCACATATTCAGGTGCTTGCAGGAGTTCGCTTTTGTTTCATCCACTTCCAAAAATGATTGTTTTTTAAACATTTAACATTTTTCTTCTATTAAAACTGTAAACTTCAATTAACTATTCTGCCTCATTGTAAATTGACCTGGAAAGTATGAAATCCATGTGCAATATTAAAAAACATGCCAAATGGACAAAATTGAATGTGTCAATGATTTTGTCTCTTTTTATATGTTTGCTACTAAAGTATATTTGTCATTTTATTTGAGTAAGTTATAGGGATACTAAACCCAATTTCTTTCTTTCATGATTCACATTTTGCCACCAACCCACAAGCACTATCCAGGGTTCGGAACCAGAAATGGGCCAGCTCCTAAGCTTTCATTCCTGCTCTTTCAAATAAAGATACCAAGAGAACAAAGACAATTTGATAATAGGAGTAGATTAGAAAGTTGCTTTAAGGGACAGTCAACACCAGAATTTTTGTTCTTTAAAAAGAAAGATAATCCCTTTTATTACCCATTCCCCAGTTTTGCATAACCAACAGTTATATAAGTACACTTTTTACCTCTGTGATTATCTTGTATCTAAGCCTCTGCAGACTGCCCCCTTATTTCAGTTCTTTTGACAGGCTTGCTTTTTAGCCAATCAGTGCTCACTCCAGGGTAACTTCACATGCATGAGCTCAATGTTATCTATATAAAACACATGAACTAATGCCCTCTAGTGGTCAAAATGCATTCAGATTAGAGGCAGTCTTCAAGGTCTAAGAAATTAGCATATGAACCTCCTAGAATTAGCTTTCAACTAAGAATACCAAGAGAACAAAGCAAAATTGTTGATAAAAGTAAATTGGAAAGATGTTTAAAATTACATTCCCTATTTAAATCATGAAAGTTTTTTTTTTGGACTTGACTGTCCTTTTAAAATTGCATGGTCTATCTGAATCGTAAAATAAAATGTCTGGGTTTATTATCCCTTTAAACATGTTTACTGTTATTAAAATTGTAAAAGACATTTCTATTCTTTTTTTCCCTACTAAGACAGTAAAGAAGGCTGTGCTGTGCATGCTTTTGGGAAGAAGGGGTTACGACAGAGGTACAAGTGAACAGGATGAAGCAGGGTTCATTAAATTTCCAGGGTATTAAAAGGCAAATTTTCTATACTTTTTTTTGTATTCTTTAATAATCATCATCTACAAAAAAGTTACCCTGTCCACATCACTGTGAAAACTGTAAGATGTGTAAAATAATGCTCATTGGTGCCTCACTGATTTGTTTAATTTTTTCTGGTTTGTATATAAGTTCTGTTAAAGGGATGTGAAACACTTTGAGGTTGTAATATAAAATGCTTGATTATGTGTAATAAAAACTGGCAATATACTTCCATTATTTAATTTGTCCTCTTTTCTTGTAATGTAACTCTTAAAATTGTGGGTTTTCCCAATTCCTATTAGAATTGGAAGTGCGTACTACAAACTTACCTAACCTTGCTACATTCTACACAGGAATAATTTGAATGGCCTCAGCGCCTGATAGGAACCTATATGCCTGGGGGCGGGTGACTCCTAGCAGTGACCCAAAAGTGTAATGCAAAGAAAAGAATGCCCAGGCGCCTACCCTAAGGGGCTAGGTAATAGTGTATATAAATAATAGCAACTTTATTTACGTACTACATGTAGATAAAAAAGCCGTGATTAGACAGTAATTAAAAGGCAGTGGAGTTGGTAGTTTAATCTAAACTTCATGGATCCATGATCAATTTAAAAAGTTAAAACAGTAGATAAACAATCAATAAAAACAATGGTTAATACAAAAACAATGGTCAGATAATGTGCAATCAAAATTTGAGTGCCAGACCGTCCCAAATATATCCGAAATATATAAATATCCAAAATATATAAAAAATAAGTCCAGAAATACAAAAATATATTCAAAAATGTCCAAAGGCAATCCAAAATGGTGTCTAAAATCCTGTGGTGTGTGTGAGAAACCAATAAAACATCAATAAAAAATATAAAATATAGTGAAAATCTGAAAAAATATGAAAAATAGTGTAAAATATAAGAAAAAAACATGTGTATTCCAAATTTGGTGTGTTCAATAAATATGATCCAAAAACATAGTCAAATCCCAATAGGAGGTGATGTGTTCAGGAGAATGGTGGTAGTGTAACAAAATCAAAAAATGACGATGTGCTGCAAAGTCCCAAACTACTATAAGAGATTAAAATTCAAAAACAAGATGAAACAAGTAACAACAAACGATCCACCTGTGGGGAAAAAACAGAAACAAAATCAAAATATAGTGCAGTATGTCCTAAAAAAATGGCGAATATTGCAATAAGGCTTACCAGTGCTGGTCTACGTGTTTCGGCCTGTACTAGGCCTTTCTCAAGACTGATTTTGTTACACTACCACCATTCTCCTGAACACATTACCTCTTATTGGGATTTGACTATGTTTTTGGATCATATTTATTGAACACACCAAATTTGGAATACACCTGTTTTTATCTTATATTTTACACTATTTTTCATATTTTTTCAGATTTTCACTATATTTTATATTTTTTATTGATGTTTTATTGGTTTCTCACACACACCACAGGATTTTAGACACCATTTTGGATTGACTTTGGACATTTTTGAACTTCCATATTTTTGTATTTCTGGACTTATTTTTTATATATTTCGGATATATTTGGGACGGTCTGGCACTCAAATTTTGATTGCACATTATCTGACCATTGTTTTTATTGATTGTTTATCTACTGTTTTAACTTTTTAAATTGATCATGGATCCATGAAGTTTAGATTATACTACCAACTCCACTGCCTTTTAATTACTGTCTAATCACAGCTTTTTTATCTACATGTAGTACGTAAATAAAGTTGCTATTATTTATATACACTATTACCTAGCCCCTTAGGGTAGGCGCCTGGGCATTCTTTTCTTTGCATTCTACACAGGAATGTTTGATAACTGTAGAACTGTGATGGGGAACCTTTTTAAGAGTGTGTGCTAAAATTGGCAATAATCCTAAATAAATATATATATATATACATATATATTCACACTGCTATCAATGTCTACATCAGCTTTGCAGTGTAATGCTTAAAAAAGTCTCCTCTTTAATGCGTTCCCAATAATCCAGATTACCTGTTGGAGTATAGTAAATTGTTTTCAAAAAGCTCTTTTATCTGTATTTTGTGATTTGAAATAGCTATTTTGCCTGTTAAAACCACCACATAGAACATTTATGCAAACAAATGGCATCGGCAGAAATGAGCTAATCAGCTACTTCTCTGGGTATATTGTTTCATTAAAGGGACAGTCAACACCAGAATTTTTGTTGTTTTAAAAGATAGATAATACCTTAATTACCCATTCCTTAGTTTTGCATAACCAACACACAGTTATAATAATATAATGTTTACCTCTGTGATTACCTTGTATCTAAGCCTCTGCAGACTGCCTCCTTATTTCAGTTATTTTGACAGACTAGCATTTTAGCCAATCAGCGCTCACTCCTTAGTAAATTCGTGCATTGACTCAGTTATCTATATGAAACACATGAACTAGCGCCCTCTAGTGGTGAAAAACTGTAAAATGCAGAGGCGGCCTTCAAGGTCTAAGAAATTAGCATATGACACTCCTAGGTTTAGCTTTCAACTAAGAATTCCAAGTGAACAAAGCAAAATCGGTGATAAAAGTAAATTCGGAAGTTGTTTAAAATGACATGCCCTATTTGAATTATGAAAGTTTTTTTGGACTTGTCTGTCCCTTTAATTATTTTGTAAACAGTACACAGCAAAACTAAAACTGAAAGCATGTGTGTAGTAGGCATTAGTGGCAGAGTAAATAAAAAGGGACCATAGTGCTAGTGGCAGTGTGTATAAAAAATACATTATTAAGAATTACTTAAAGGGACAGTCTAGACCCAATACATCATTTTATTACTTATTGTTACATACTAGAGACACATCCTGCAACTCGTCCCACATCTATAAACTTTTAAGAAGTACATTAAAATTTAAATATTCATCGTTTGTTAGGAGCTTCCAAGCTCTGCCCATCTATTGTGTGTGAATTTTGGTATGTAACGTTTCTCCAATCACGATCAACTCTTAAGTTTTCCTACTCATACATGCTGATTTTTGCATGTGCAATTTGAAATATCTAACTGAAAAATATTAAACATGCATTTCTAAACTGTCATACAAGAAAACAGCTAACTGGACAAGAAGAAAGCTGTGGGCGGAGCTTGGTGGAAATTTTTGGCGGCTAACAAATGAGCATTATTTAAACGTTTCATGTACTTCTTATAAGCTTATAGATGTGGAACCTGCAGCAAGATGCTTGTCTGGTATATAGCAATAAGTAATAAAGAATAAGTATTGGGTCTAAACTGTCCCTTTAATCTCTATTTTTCATGCACTCTTACACCAATATCATCTAGAACTTCTGAAGCACTTCAGCAAAACTGAAAGTAAAGATTATGGTGCTGCATGGAATGTAGAAATTATCTTATAGTGTCTGTCCCACAATGTCTACTTTTTTGCCAGCTGTTAGTTTCTTTCATACAGGTGGTGAGCGTCCACAATCCATTACTCCTGGGAAATACTCTTCCTTACCACTAGGATGAGGCAAAGATTTCCAAACCCCAAGAGCTCTATAAACCCCTCCAACCTCACATGTACCTCAGTTTTTACTTTGCCTACACTGGAGATGGTCGAAGAATGAAGATGTGCGTTTGATTCTTCAGAGAGAGGGGTTCTCAGTCTATACTGCCTGGTTTCTCCTCAGAGTGCAGTGTTTGTCAGAGGGACATATATTAATTATGGTTGGAATATCTGTCACTGACCCTCCATAATTGTCGCAGGGACTAGTCTTTTGCCTCCTATGGATCAACAATGTAATCCTATTCCACAACCTCTGCTGATATATTTCAGTACTGGCTTGGATGTCTACTGGTTGTTTGCTGGTGGAAGAGTGTCTATTGGTTGTAGATTTATTTTCTCAGTGAAAAAATATGTTTTTTTAAATTCCTCCCTTTATGTTATTACTCGTCTACTCCACAGTTTGGGTATTAGTTTCCTAGGAGTAATGGATTGTGAGCTCTCACCGCCTGAATAAAAGAAAACATCATTTATACTTATCTGATAAATTAATTTCTTTCATGGTCGTGAGAGTTCATAAGACCCACACCCTTTGTTTTTGTGTTTATTTTTTTCTTCCGCACGTCTGTTTTCCCTGCTTCTTTTATGGCTCTTATTCCTTTTGTTTGGCTATACGTTAGACTGAGGTTTGTGTGAGGTGAAAGGGGTCTTATAGAGCTCTTGGGATTTGGCAATCTTTGCCTCCTCCTAGTGGTAAGGAAGATTAATTTTCCTGGAGTAATGGATCATGGACTCTCACCACCATGAAATAAATTTATCAGGTTAGCATAAATTATGTTTTTCTCTTGTTGTGTATCACCTTAGATAATCACTGCATGCACGTGCACAGTGTTTCCTAGACCAGGGGTCAGCAACCTTGGCTCTCCTGATGTTTTGGAACTACATTTCCCATGATGCTCAGACAGCCTAAAGAATGTCTTAGCATCATGGGAAATGTAGTTCCAAAACATTTGGAGAGCCAAGGTTGCTGACCCCTGCCCTAGACATTTCCGACATTGGGCACTTATGCTATAGGCTTGCCACCACTTATTTATATCTAATCCCTTATTAGCTTTGGCAGAAAAGCAGCTTTTAAAGGAACATAAAACCCAACATTTTTCTTTCATGATACAAATAGAGCATATCAATTTAAATACATTTTTATTTTACTTCCATTATAGAATTTGCTTCATTCTTTTGGTATCTTTTGTTGAAGAAAGAACAATGTACTACTTGTAGTTTAGCTGAAAACATTGTGTGAGCCAATGACAAGAGGCATATTTGTGCGCCTACCAATCACCAGCTAGTTGGATAGTTGTTTACAATCGCATGCTCTATCTCAGAAGTCTTAGACAGTGGGCCTCCCCTTTGGCGAAACTTTCAGGAACAGCCTACCAATATAGGGGTAGACAGTTACGGGATATTTAAAATTTTAGTTACTTTTCTTAGGCGCCGGCAGTTTCTAAAGTGCCGTAAGTCACTAGCGACTCCAGAAATTTGTAGTTACGCTCATTTCTGGACATCGCTAGTTTATCCGACTTACGGCACTTTAGGAACTGCCGGCGGGGTATATGTAATACCCCGATGTGCGAGGTGAAATTACAGGCAGCGCGAGTTCCATCGCTTGTGCCGAAAACTACGCCGTATATTGGATCGCGCCCCAGATGTGTTCAGCTAAACCTCTCTGGAGCTGACATTAATCTATGTGTTCAACCACTATGCAGGAGTTAAGCACATAGTTACATGCAATCAATATCATGTAAAAATCTGTAAACAGAGCAATTTCTTTTTGCACTTTTATGTCCCTTTATTAAAAGCTTTCCCGTTATTTTTTTTCTAGTGTAATTAGATACTTTGCGTTGTGGGAGGTTGGCGAATTAGAGGTTAATAGTGTAATTAGATACTTTGCATTTACATTGCGTTTACATTGCATTGTGGGGGGATGGCGGATTTGATGTGTCGGTTTAATATTTTTTTTTGCGGGTAAGATTTTTACGTGCTTTTTTAACTTTTTTTTTTTATTTGCACCAAAGCGCTGCAATATAATATACTGGCGTAAGTCATTGGCGACACCAAAAATGTGTATTTGCGCACATTTCTGAACCTCGCCAGTTTATTCTACTTTTGGCAATATATCATCTGGCGGCACGGTTTATGTGATTCACCTGGTGTGCGAGGTGAATTTAAGGGCGACGTGGGTTTCAGCAGTTGCGCTGAAACTTACGCCACTTATGTAATCTCGCCCCTAGTAGGCAATCCAGGTATACTTTGTATATATTCATTGATATTTATTAAACATCGGGCTACAATGTCAATACATTGGCCTCTATTTATGAAGCTTTCAACCGCAAATACGCTGGAATTCCGCAGCGTATTTGTGGCGAGCCTGATTCGCCTTAGTTATCAAACCCTACAGACCGGCAAAAGTAGAATTTAGTGATGTAACATACGATCCGCCGGACTCAGTCCGACACAGATCGATGCTTACGTCACTACAGATGTTCCGAATGCAAGTTCGACACAATCTGACTACTTTTGCTAGTTATCAAAAGTCTACCAGGTACGCTCGGCACTATTCCGGCCCAGCGTACCTGGTTTTCAATCCGCCGCCCTGGAGGCAGCGGATGCCATAGGAATCAATGGGAGTCGGAAAGCAGCGAAAGCTTATGTTCGCTGCTGCCCGATATCCCATTGATTCCTATGGGAATGTCTACACCTAACACCCTAACATGTACCCCGAGTCTAAACACCCTTAATCTGCCCCCCCACACCGCCACCACCTACATTATACTTATTAACCCCTAATCTGCCCCCCCCCTACACCGCCGCCACCTAAATAAAAGTTATTAACCCCTATCCCGCCGCTCCCGGACCCCGCCGCAACTAAACGTATTAACCCCTAAACCGCCGCTCCTGGAGCCCACCGCCACCTATATTATACTTATTAACCCCTAATCTGCCCCCCCTACACCGCCGCCACCTACATTATATTTAATAACCCCTAATCTTCCCCCCTACACCGCCGCCAGCTACCTACATTTATTAACCCCTAATTTCCCCCCCCCACACCACTGTCACTATATTAAATTTATTAACCACTAAACCTAAGTCTAACCCTAACCCCCCAACTTAAATATAATTTAAATAAATGTAAATAAATATTACTATCATTAAATAAATTATTCCTATTTAAAACTAAATACCTGTAAAATAAACCCTAAGCTAGCTACGATATAACTAATAGTTACATTGTAGCTATCTCGGGGTTTATTTTTATTTTACAGGCAAGTTTGTATTTATTTTAACTAGATAGAATAGTTATTAAATAGTTATTAACTATTTAATAACTACCTAGTTAAAATAAATACAAAAGAACCTGTAAAATAAAACATAACCTGTTACACTAACACCTAACACTACACTATAATTAAATAAATTAACTAAACTAAATACAATTAAATATAATTTAAAAAATTATCTAAAGTACAAAAACAAACAAACACTAAATTACAGAAAATAATAAAATAATTACAAGTTTTTTAAACTAATTACACCTAATCTAATCCCCCTAATAAAATAAAAAAGCCCCCCAAAATAATAAAATTCCCTACCCTATACTAAATTACAAATAGCCCTTAAAAGGGCTTTTTGCGGGGCATTGCCCCAAAGTAATCAGCTCTTTTACCTGTAAAAAAAAGTTCAATCCCCCCCCAACATTAAAACCCACCACCCACACACCCAACCCTACTCTAAAACCCACCCAATCCCCCCTTAATAAAACCTAACACTAACCCCTTGAAGATCACCCTACCTTGAGAAGTCTTCACCCAACCGGGCCGAAGTCCAATGAAGTTCAATCCTATTGGCTGATCCAATCAGCCAATAGGATTGAGCTCGCATCTGGGGGGGCAGATTAGGGGTTAATAAATGTAGGTAGGTGTCGGCGGTGTAGGGGGGGAGATTAGGGGTTAATAAATATAATGTAGGTGGCGGCGGTGTAGGGGGAGATTAGGGGTTAATTAATTATAATGTAGGTGGCGGTGGGCTCCGGGAGCAGCGGTTTAGGGGCTAATAATTGTATTTAGTTGCGGCGGTTTAGGGGTTAATATATTTATTAGAGTTGGGGTGGTCTCCGGGAGCGGTGGTTTAGGGGTAAACAATTTAGTTGCGGCGGGGTCCGTGAGCGGCGCTTTAGGTGTTAATAATTGTATTTAGTTGCGGCGGGGCCAGGAGCGGCGGTTTAGGGGTTAATATATTTATTAGAGTTGCGGCGGGGTCCGGGAGTGGCGTTTTAGGGGGTAAACAGTATAGTATAGTGTGGGTGCTTAGTGACAGGGTAGCAAGAAAGCTGTAAAAAAGCCAAAGAGCAGCGAGATCGATGAATCATCGCTCCGTACTTGGTGCGCAGCTTTTTGACAGCTTTTTTGATAATTTTGGAGAATGTATTCAGGTCCGCAGCGGCGATCTTAGGCGAGCGTATTGGTGCCGGCGAATGCAGGTAAGTTGACAGGTTGATAAATAGAGGCCATTGTGTTAGGATGAGCTATGACTGTTTTTATATACACTATGTTCTTGTGTTTTACCACATTGGATGATGGTTTTAACATTGGGTGTATGGAATGTTATTTTTACATAAGCCTGTTACTATGACAAGTTTGGGTGCAATTTGCAAAGGGGTGGGTTTTAAATACACTGTTTGTTCACTTGTACTTCTTGGTCTGAGGAAGGGGAGATTGTCCCTGTCACCACATTAAAGCTGCAAGCAATGTTTATCTTCAATCCAGGGCTGGGCGATATGACCAAAAAAAAAAATCTCAATTTTTTTGAAAAAAAAAAAACGGGATCACGATTTTATTAAAAATTACTATAACACCTTCATTTAGCATTAAACCATTTATTTAACACTACAGAATCTTAATGTACATGTTTATGATATCAATGTCCAATACACTATTTGAGCATAAAAATACAAAACAAAAAATAGTTACAATAACATTTGCTGCCTGTGATTTTATGAAAGGTCTTAAGTCACTCTAACCCAGCGCTCATTAAATAAAATTGCACTTTAGCGAACGCATTTACTTTCAACTTGTAATATGCACGCAAATTAACACACCCGCGATATTCTGTTATTGTTTGCACGCAAACGTTAGTGCAGCGCTTGCAATCCACCCTATGGGGCCCATTTATCAAGCTCCGAATGGAGCTTTTGGGCCCATGTTTCTGGCAGAGTCTTCAGGCTCGCCAGAAACACCAGTTATGAAGCAGCGGTCTAAAGACCGCTGCTCCATAACCCTGTCTGCCTGCTCTGATGAGGCGGACAGGAATCGCCGGAAATCAACCAAATCGAGTACAATCGGGTGGATTGACACCTCCCTGCTGGCGCGCGAGTCTGCAGGGGGCGGCGTTGCACCAGCAGCTCTTGTGAGGTGCTGGTGCAATGTTAAATGCGGAGAGCGTATTGCTCTCCGCATTTAGCGAGGTCTTGCGGACCTGATCCGCACTGTCGGATCAGGTCCGCAAGATCTTTAATAAATAGGCCCCTAAGTGTTGGTGTGAAGTTTCTTTTTTTAATATATTTTTTATTGAGGTTTAAAAGTGAAAATATACAGATCAAGATACAGCGACATCATACATATTACAGTAAATTAATTCAAATCACCAGTAATATAAATAAACACATCAGTACCTTATTACACAGTCTTAAATATAAAGTCTGTACCTCTAAATGTAACCCAAAAACAAAACTCCATTTTCTATTTTTTATTTTTATTGTATGCATAATTTCCCTCAGTAATCATTAACAGCCACTCCTTGGCCTAAACTATTTTTTGCCATATTCCACCTTTATTGAAAAATATTTGATTAAGACATACAATAATCTAGGAGACACAGCTCCCATTGTTATGAAATACAAAAGTGGGACATGACATTTTTAATATAACATACAAACAGAGACCCGGATCAACCATGGGACCAAGTGGGTTCAATGGACCCAGGCAGCACTTGAAAAGGGGCAGCACTTCAGTGAATGAGTCAGACCCAGACCACTCCTGTCCTCTGTCTCAGTGGGGGGAAGTTGCAGGCTCCCAGCAGTAAAACCTCATTATGCACAAAGACACAGAATCGGTTAGGGGCGACATTCAGAGTGGGGCAAGCGCATCTCTCCCATAACTACCTTAACAATTATTGCACAATTGAGCATAAGCATTGGTTGCATGCAGATAGGCAGACAGGCAGGCTAAGTAAGGTCAGAGACCAGGCTAGTAGGTTGATATGCAAATCAGTAATTACAATTGACCAAAAATCTTGAATTGGAGAGTACCAGCACCACCCAGGGGCGTATTATGGCCTAGGCCAACAAGGCACGGGCCTAGGGCGGCAGATTGGAGGGGGGCGGCAGAGTAGGAGCCTTGAATTAAACACCCGTAGGAGAAAACCATGGGCAGGGGTTGTTAGTAAGCACGGCAGCACTCACATCAAGTATTAGTCCATTTCTTAGTGCCCCGACCCTCCTGAGCCCTACATGTTCCAAGTCCACCTAACGCTGCTCCCTCCCTCAAGATAGCACCTGCTGCTGCAGTTCCTATGCAGCTGCAGTTCCTACCCAGGGAGGCAACAGCGGAGCACAGTAGCACATGTTTGAAGTTTGCAGTGGACCATATACTGTAACTCAGTAACTAGCTCTGTATGGAAATGCCGCCCTCAAGTGCTCTCTCCCTCAAGTAGGACCTGTAGCTGTTCCTACCCGGGGTTGTGCAGAGCTCTAACCTGGAAGCAGTACGCTGGAAGGAGGGGGAAGGGTTACCATGGAGCACACCAGACAAGAAGTCAGCAGCGCTCCTGTGCTCTCCACCACCCCACTCATGAGAAGCCGCCAAAGGATAATACAGAAGCTCTGACACTGAGTCAGATTTCTACGAGGAGATCGAAGTAAGCTGCACCATGGACTGTACCTCAGCCAGCACTGACTTCCCACACAGCAAAGGCACCTGCTTCCTACACCACCTCACCCCTACTCTGCCCCACTGTCAAGGTTATGCGCAACAAATCTGTTGAGCATCCCGAACATCAGAATATTTGCAAATGTATTAGCATTATATAATATGATTTTAAAAATGCATAGATATATAGATGATTAAGGCAACTAGGGGATGTTGAACATTACACTAGTGATATTTTTAATGTAGGATACTTTTTAATTTACCTTAATTTGCAAAAAATTGCAGAAACTTCCCCACTGCCCAGGCCTTTAAGGCTTAACCTCTTACTAGCTTAAACAAGTAAAAGTATAGTGCTTTTTTACATTCATTTTTATTTGCTGTTGTATGTTTAAAAATAACAAGCATGACTACAACAGTGGAAACTTCCGTTTTTTTTCCAGTCTAATGCTTTACCACCCTATGCTTTAATTTGCTTTTTCCTGTTACTCATCTCTCCAAATAAAGGGACACTTTACTCCAAAATATTCTGTCATCCATGTAAAAGAGTAATAGTGTAAGGGGCAGCAGAATTTTGAGTGCCTAGGGCAGCACAAAACCTAAACACGCCACTGCTATACGCTTGATCGTTATTAATGTGAGCACACCTCTATTGGACCTCAATTCAAAGAGTTTCTGCAATTTTTGGGGCATGAAATACCACTTAAAGTGTAAGTAAACCATAAAAATAATGTTATATAATTCTGCACATAGTGCAGAATTATATAACATTATATTAGCGCAAACATTATAAATCATAATTTCCCCTTTGAATTTTTTAAAAAAACTGCTGTTTCTCTTGTAAAGGTGTATCCAGTCCACGGGTTCATCCATTACTTGTGGGATATTCTCCTTCCCAACAGGAAGCTGCAAGAGGACACCCACAGCAGAGCTGTCTATATAGCTCCTCCCCTAACTGCCACCCCCAATCATTCTCTTGCAGCTCTCGACAAGAAAGGAAGTATCAAGAGAGATGTGGTGACTTAGTGTAGTTTTTACCTTCAATCAAAAGTTTGTTATTTTTAAATGGTACCGGCATTGTACTGTTTTTACTCTCAGGCAGAAATTGGAAGAAGACTTCTGCCTGGAGGTTTGATGATCTTAGCGGTTTGTAACTAAGGTCCATTGCTGTTCTCACACATAACTGAAGAGTATGGAAAGAAAACTTCAGTTGGGGGGACGGTCTGCAGATTACCTGCTTTGAGGTATGTTCAGTATATTTTTTTCTAGAGAGATGATAAGCTCTAGAAAATGCTGACAGTGCCTGGTATATTTAAGGTAAGCCTGATACAGTGATTTAACAACAACTGGGATCATGCTTGCAAAAAGGGATAATATTCATGTTAAAACCTATATTACTTAGTGTAAAAACGTTTGCATGATTTATAAATAAAAACGTTTTTTCTCTGAGGGTGATAAATCTTTATTTGGGGCCTAATTTCCACATGGCTTGTTAGATTACTCCTAGGAGTACTTTTTTAAGGCCCTCTGACTTTGAGTGCATGGTGGGAGGGGCCTATTTTCGTTTTCAGTCTGAGACATCCAGCTTCCCTGAAGGAGTCCTCTGGCTTATAGGACCTCTATAGAGGGTTTTGTTCCTGTAAAAATCGTTTTTAAGGGCAGGAAGGAGCCACAGCAGGGCTGTGGCAGTGTGTTTGACTGTTTGTTAACAGGTTTTAAGTTTTTCTAATTCGTTTTTGGGCCTGAGGGGTTAATCATCCATTTGCAAGTGGGTGCAATGCTGCTTTAGTCCCTTATACACACAGTAAAAATTTCGTAGAGTTTACTACTTTTTTTCACTGTTTTGCAGTTTATGTGGTAGTTGTTTTCTCTTAAAGGCACAGTACCGTTTTTTATTATTGCTTTTTTCACATTTATTAAAGTGTTTTCCAAGCTTGCTGGTCTCATTACTAGTCTGTTAAACATGTCTGACATAGAGGAAACTCCTTGTTCATTATGTTTAGAATCCATTGTGGAACCCCCTCTTAGAATGTGTACCAAACGCACTGACCTTTCTATAAGTTATAAAGACCATATTATGGCTTTTAAAGATTTATCACCTGAGGTTTCTGAGACTGACAAAATGGAGGTTATGCCATCTAGCTCTCTCCACGTGTCAGAACCTATAACTCCCGCTCAAGGGACGCCAAGTACATCTAGCACGTCCAATGCGTTTACTTTACAAGACATGGCGGCAGTTATGAATCATACCCTCACTGAGGTATTGTCCAAACTGCCAGGGTTACAAGGAAAGTGAGACAGCTCTGGGGCTAGAACAAATACAGAGCTCTCTGACGCTTTAGTAGCTATGTCTGATATACCCTCACAATGTGCAGAAGTTGAAGCAGGAGAGCTTCTATCTGTGGGTGACTTCTCTGATTCAGGGAAGGCGTTACTTCAGTCTGACTCTGAAATGACAGCATTTAAATTTAAGCTTGAACACCTCCGCGTGTTGCTCAGGGAGGTTTTAGCGACTCTGGATGACTGTGACACCATTGTAGTCCCAGAGAAATTGTGTAAAATGGACAAATACTTTGCAGTGCCTGTTTACACTGATGTTTTTCCAATCCCTAAGAGGTTTTCAGAAATTATTACTAAGGAAAGGGATAGACCAGGTGTGCCGTTCTCTCCCCCTCCTGCTTTTAAGAAAATGTTTCCTATAGATGCCGCTACACGGGACTTGTGGCAGACGGTCCCTAAGGTGGAGGGAGCAGTCTCTACCCTGGCTAAGCGTACAACTATTCCTGTCGAGGACAGTTGTGCTTTCCTAGATCCTATGGATAAGAAATTAGAGGGTTTCCTTAAGAAAATCTTTATACAACAAGGTTTTATTCTCCAGCCTCTTGCATGCATTGCCCCAGTCACTGCTGCAGCGGCTTTCTGGTTCGAGTCTCTGGAGGAGGCTTTACAGGTAGAGACCCCGTTGGATGATATCCTTGACAGGCTTAAAGCTCTTAAGTTAGCCAATTCATTTATTTCTGACACCGTTTTTCATTTAACCAAGCTAACGGCTAAAAATTCAGGTTTTGCCATTCAGGCACGTAGGGCGATATGGCTTAAATCCTGGTTAGCTGATGTCACTTCAAAGTCTAAACTTCTCAATATCCCCTTCAAAGGGCAGACCCTATTTGGGCCTGGATTGAAGGAGATAATTTCTGATATTACTGGAGGAAAAGGCCACGCCCTTCCCCAGGATAGGTCCAACAAGTTAAGGACCAAACAGACTAATTTTCGTTCCTTTCGAAACTTCAAGAGTGGCGCAGCTTCATCTTCCTCTTCTACAAAACAAGAGGGAAATTTTGCCCAGTCCAAGCTAGTCTGGAGTCCTAACCAGGCTTGGAACAAGGGGAAACAGGCCAAAAAGCCTGCTGCTGCCTCTAAGACAGCATGAAGGAGTAGCCCCCGATCCAGGACCGGATCTAGTGGGGGGCAGACTTTCTCTCTTCACCCAGGCTTGGCCAAGAGATGTCCAGGATCCCTGGGCTCTGGAGATTGTTTCCCAGGAATATCTTCTGGATTTCAAAGATTCATCTCCAAAGGGGAGATTTCATCTCTCACAATTATCTGCAAACCAGATAAAGAGAGAGGCATTCTTACATTGCGTTCAAGACCTACTAGTTATGGGAGTGATCCACCCAGTTCCAAAGGAGGAACAGGGGCAGGGCTTCTATTCAAATCTGTTTATAGTTCCCAAGAAAGAGGGAACTTTCAGACCAATCTTGGATCTCAAGATCCTAAACAAATTTCTCAGGGTCCCATCCTTCAAGATCGAGACTATTTGAACCATCCTACCTATGATCCAGGATCAATATATGACTATCGTGGATTTAAAGGATGCTTATCTACATATTCCGATACACAGGGATCATCATCAGTTTCTCAGGTTTGCCTTCCTAGACAGGCATTACCAGTTTGTGGCTCTTCCCTTTGGGTTAGCCACGGCACCAAGAATCTTTACGAAGGTTCTAGGGTCCCTTCTGGCGGTTCTAAGACCGCGGGGTATAGCAGTAGCCCCTTACCTAGACGACATCCTGATACAGGCGTCCACTTTTCAAATCGCCAGGTCCCATACGGACATTGTTCTGGCATTCCTAAGGTCTCACGGGTGGAAGGTGAACGAAGGAAAGAGTTCTCTCTCACCTCTCACAAGAGTTTCCTTCCTAGGAACTCTGATAGATTCAGTAGAAATGAAGATTTATCTGACAGAGGTCAGGTTGTCAAAACTTCTAACTTCCTGCCGTTCTCTTTATTCCATTTCTCGTCCGTCAGTGGCTCAGTGTAAGGCGGTAATCGGATTAATGGTAGCGGCAATGGACATAGTTCCGTTTGCCCGCCTACATCTCAGACCACTGCAACTTTGCATGCTCAATCAGTGGAATGGGGATTACACAGATTTGTCCCCTCTACTAAATCTGGATCAAGAGACCAGGGATTCTCTTCTCTGGTGGCTATCTTGGGTCCATCTGTCCAAGGGAATGAGTTTCCGCAGGCCAGAATGGACTATAGTATCTACAGATGCCAGCCTTCTGGGCTGGGGTGCAGTCTGGAACTCCCTGAAGGCTCAGGGTTTGTGGACTCAGGAGGAGGCCCTCCTTCCGATAAACATTCTGGAACTAAGAGTGATATTCAATGCTCTTCAGGCTTGGCCTCAGCTAGCTGCGGTCAGGTTCATCAGATTTCAGTCGGACAACATCACGACTGTAGCCTATATCAACCATCAGGGGGGAACAAGGAGCCCCCTAGCAATGTTGGAGGTTTCAAAGATAATTCTATGGGCAGAGGTTCACTCTTGCCATCTCTCAGCTATCCATATCCCAGGAGTAGAGAACTGGGAGGCGGATTTTCTAAGTCGGCAGACTTTTCATCCGGGGGAGTGGGAACTCCATTCAGAGGTATTTGCCCAGTTGATCCAACTTTGGGGCAAACCAGAGCTGGATCTCATGGCATCTCATCAGAACGCCAAGCTTCCTTTTTACGGGTCCAGGTCCTGGGTTCCCAAGGCAGCACTGATAGATGCTCTAGCAGCGCCCTGGTCCTTCAGCCTGGCTTATGTGTTTCCACCGTTTCCTCTGCTCCCTCGTCTGATTGCCAAGATCAAGCAGGAGAGAGCTTCGGTGATCTTGATAGCCCCTGCGTGGCCACGCAAGACTTGGTATGCAGATCTGGTGGACATGTCATACTTTCCACCATGGACTCTGCCGCTAAGGCAGGACCTTCTACTTCAAGGTCCCTTCAAACATCCAAATATAATTTCTCTACGTCTGACTGCTTGGAGATTGAAGGCTTGATTCTATCAAAGCGTGGTTTTTCCGAATCGGTCATTGATACCTTAATTCAGGCTCAAAAGCCTGTCACCAGGAAAATCTATCATAAGATATGGTGTAAATATCTTCATTGGTGTGAATCCAAGGGTTACTCATGGAGTAAGGTCAGGATTCCTAGGATATTATCTTTTCTCCAAGAAGGATTGGAGAAGGGTTTGTCAGCTAGTTCCTTAAAGGGACAGATTTCTGCTCTGTCTATTCTTTTGCACAAACATCTGGCTGAGGTTCCCGACGTTCAAGCGTTTTGTCAGGCTTTAGTTAGAATCAAGCCTGTGTTTAAACCTGTTGCTCCGCCATGGAGTTTAAATTTAGTTCTTAAAGTGGTTCTGTTTGAACCTTTGCATTCCATAGATATTAAGCTTTTATCTTGGAAAGTTCTGTTTTTAGTAGCTATCTCCTCGGCTCGAAGAGTTTGTGAGTTATCTGCTTTACAATGTGATTCCCCTTATCTGATTTTCCATGCAGATAAGGTAGTGTTACGTACCAAACCTGGGTTTCTTCCTAAGGTGGTATCTAATAAGAATATCAATCAGGAGATTGTTGTTCCTTCACTATGTCTTAATCCTTCTTCAAAGAAGGAACGTCTATTACACAATCTTGATGTGGTTCGTGCTTTAAAGTTTTATTTACAAGCTACGAAGGATTTTCGTCAACCATCTGCTTTGTTTGTTGTCTACTCTGGACAGAGGAGAGGCCAAAAGGCTTCGGCAACTTCTCTTTCTTTTTGGCTAAGAAGTATAATACGCTTAGCTTATGAGACTGCTGGCCAGCAGCCTCCTGAAAGAATTACAGCTCATTCTACTAGAGCAGTAGCTTCCACATGGGCTTTTAAACATGAGGCCTCTGTTGAACAGATTTGTAAGGCGGCGACTTGGTCTTCGCTTCATACCTATTCTAAATTCTATAAATTTGATACTTTTGCTTCTTCGAAGGCTATTTTTGGGAGAAAGGTCTTACAGACAGTGGTGCCTTCTGTTTAAGTTCCTGCCTTGTCCCTCCCTTCATCCGTGTCCTAAAGCTTTGGTATTGGTATCCCACAAGTAATGGATGAACCCGTGGACTGGATACACCTTTACAAGAGAAAACAAAATTTATGCTTACCTGATAAATTTATTTCTCTTGTGGTGTATCCAGTCCACGGCCCGCCCTGTCATTTTAAGGCAGGTGTTTTTTTTGTTTGTTTTTTAAACTACAGTCACCACTGCACCCTATAGTTTTTCCTTTTTTTCTTGCTTGTCTTCGGTCGAATGACTGGGGGTGGCAGTTAGGGGAGGAGCTATATAGACAGCTCTGCTGTGGGTGTCCTCTTGCAGCTTCCTGTTGGGAAGGAGAATATACCACAAGTAATGGATGAACCCGTGGACTGGATACACCACAAGAGAAATAAATTTATCAGGTAAGCATAAAT